>NC_053112.1:42518797-42686297 GCF_010015445.1 Perca fluviatilis | reverse complement strand
GGCTTAAGCATAGGGGGTGGGCCAAACCATCACCAATGAATAAGGAAGTCTGTGCTGAGTTCAATGATATCTCACACAAGGGTCTACATGAAACGGGTCATTACTTATGAATGGGGGCGTGGCTAAGCACAGAGGGGCGGGCCAAACCATGACCGATGAATAAGGAAGTCTCTGCTGTGTTCAATGATACCTCACACAAGACTCACGTCATACGGTTCATTGGCTGTGAAAAGGGGCGTGGCAAAAGCTTAGGGGGCGGGTCAAACCATCACCAATTAAAAAAGAAGTCTGTGCTGACTTCAATGATACCTCACATAAGACTCTACCTTAAACGGGTCAAAAGTTGGTGTAAGTGTCGCTTAACCATAGGGGGCGGGTCAAACCATCACCAATTAAAAAGGAAATCTCTGCTGAGTTCAATTATACCTCACACAAGACTCTACCTTAGATGGATAAGGTTTATGAAAGGGGGGATGGCTTAAGCATAGGGGGTGGGCCAAACCATCACCAATGAATAAGGAAGTCTCTGCTGAGTTCAATGATATCTCACACAAGGGTCTACATGAAACGGGTCATTAGTTATAAAAGGGGGCGTGGCTAAAGCATAGGGGGTGGGCCAAACCATCACCAATGAAGAAGGAACTCTCTGCTGAGTTCATTGATACCTCACACAAGGGTCAACCTTAAATAGTTGAAATGTTATGAAAGGGGGCGTGGCTTAAGCTTAGGGGGCGGGTCAAACCATCACCAATTAAAAAGGAAGTCTGTGCTGAGTTCAATGATACCTCACACAAGACTGTACGTCATACGGTTCATTAGCTGTGAAAAGGGGCGTGGCAAAAGCTTAGGGGGCGGGTCAAACCATCACCAATTAAAAAGGAAGTCTGTGCTGAGTTCAATGATACCTCACATAAGACTCTACCTTAAACGGGTCAAAAGTTATGAAAGGGGGCGTGGCTTAACCATAGGGAGCGGGTCAAACCATCACCAATTAAAAAGGAACTCTCTGCTGAGTTCAATTATACCTCACACAAGACTCTACCTTAGATGGGTAAGGTTTTATGAAAGGGGGGGTGGCTTAAGCATAGGGGGTGGGCCAAACCATCACCAATGAATAAGGAAGTCCGTGCTGAGTTCATTGATATCTCACATAAGGGTCTACATGAAACGGGTCATTACTTATAAATGGGGGCGTGGCTAAGCACAGAGGGGCGGGCCAAACAATGACCGATGAACAAGGAAGTCTCTTCTGTGTTCAATGATACCTCACCTAAAACTCTACCTTAAATGGGTCAAAAGTTATGAAAGAGGGCGTGGCTTAACCATAGGGAGCGGGTCAAACCATCACCAATTAAAAAGGAAGTCATTGACTTCCATTATAACCACATGTTTTGATCTCACTGCCTTTACAGTATAAAACCATGCATTCTGTAATGTCAGCATTTCATTTGGAAGAAAACTAGTCATATTTGACATTTTTACAGTATTTCACCAGATTCAACCATTTTGCCCTTGTAGGCCGATGCATGAAATTATAGTTATATTATGGAGCTCTGTGTGTGTGTGTGTGTGTGTGTGTGTGTATTGTGTGTGTGTATGTGTGTGTGTGTGTATATGTGTGTGTGTATGTGTGTATAGTGTGTGTGTATTGTGTGTGTGTGTGTGTGTGTGTGTGTGTGTGTGTGTGTGTGTGTGTGTGTGTGTGTGTGTATATATGTATATTTGTGTGTGTCTGTGGGTGTGTGGGGGTGGGTGTGTGTGTGTGGGTTGGGTGTGTGTGTGTGTGTGTATGTGTGTGTGTGTGTGTGTGTGTGTGCGTGCATGCGTGTCTGTGTGTGAGAGAGAGTTTGTGTAAATCTGGGTGAAAAAAGGGCTTCTTTTGAAGGATGCATTTCATTTGTCTTTGAAGACGTGCTTGAATAAAAACATTGTCTCCTGCATTTGTTGTAAACAAAACCAACTATTAGTGTGTTTATGCACCTGGCTCTAGAGAAGGAGAAAGACCTGGAGCAGAGAGAAGGAGCCTTTATCTTCCAGCCAACTGCAGGACTCATCTGAAGATGACACAAGTTTCTGGAGTCTGACAAAATGGTCACTGGTGTCCTCCAACTCTAGTGAGCAAATCTAACCGCTGCACTTAACATTCAAGCACCCGACCGGCATGATGTCAGAGCCCACGAGATATGCCATATCAAGAATCCATGATGTGGCATCCTCTTTCCACCTTTTCTTCACTCTTGACTTGATCCAGCTGATTCAGGAAAGTACAAACCTACACGGGAGGTGTTCAATCTCAGGATGGAGTGATGTGGATGCTCAAGAGATTTTAACATACATGGGACTTCACACTTGGCTGGTGTGTACCGGTCCAAAGGGGGAATCCACCCGAGGCCTGTGGGATGTCCATAGTGGGAGACCAGTCTTCAGGGCCACCATGTCCCACAAACCATTTGAAATGATAAGCGCCAGTTTACAGCACATGCAGGAGACAATGTTTTTATTCAAGCACGTCTTCAAAGACACATGAAATGCATCCTTCAAAAGATGCCTTTTTTCAGCCCTAAAATGATCATTGGTTGCTTACAGGTTTACGCAAACTCTCACACACACACATACACGTACACATATACACACACACACACACACACACACACACACACACACACACACACACACACACACACACACAAACACACACACACACACACACACACACACACACACACACACACACACAAACACACACACACACACACACACACACACACACAGCTCCATAATATAACTATAATTTCATGCATCGGCCTACAAGGGCAAAATGGTTGAATCTGGTGAAATACTGTAAAAATGTTAAATATGACTAGTTTTCTTCCAAATGAAATGCTGATATTACAGAATGCATGGTTTTATACTGTAAAGGCAGTGAGATCAAAACATGTGGTTATAATGGAAGTCAATGGGGCCTTTTGCCTCGAGGTGTCCAAAGGTATCTGGAATTACATAAAATACTTATACGTTTTTGTTTTGACAATCCAAGCCTCTAATCCCCACCAAAGCCCCATTCCCCTATGATTTTATTTATGGAAAATAATTAATGTTTTGTTGGGTTTTTCATAAATAATTGTTACTTCAAAGATTTAAAACTGGCATTTAAAGGGTTAAAATCCAGAAAATTATTAAATTTTTGGTAGTTTTGAGCAATTTACAAGTTGTTTAAGTGATTTTTGAAAAAAAAGCAGAAAAAAATATTGATATATGATGATTTAATATCAGTTTTTTGGACATGTACATTTTTGCCTCGAAGGTGTCCAAAGGGAGTATCTGGAACTATGTAAAAAATACTAATGCAATCAAATTAATTTTGTTGCTTATCTTTGACATATCCAAGCCTCTAATCACCACCAAAGCCCCATCTAGATATTATTCATTATATGGAAAAAAAATCATTTTTGTGTTTTTGTAATAAAAAATGAAATACTTCAAATACATAAACTGGCATTTAAAGGGTTAAAATCCTGAAAATGATTGAATGTTTGGTAGTTTTGATTAGGTTAGAAGTTGTTTAAGTGATTTATGAAAAAAAAGCAGAAAAAAATATTGATATATGATGATTTAATAACAGTTTTTGTGTGCGTGGACATTTTTGCCTCGAAGGTGTCGAGAGTAAGTTTTTTTAAGGAGGGCATGAGGGTTAAGCATAGGGGGTGGGCCAAACCATCACCAATTAAAAAGGAACTCTCTGCTGAGTTCAATGATATCTCACACAAGGGTCTACATGAAACAGGTCATTAGTTATAAAAGGGGGCGTGGCTAAAGCATAGGGGGTGGGCCAAACCATCACCAATGAATAAGGAAGTCTGTGCTGAGTTCATTGATATCTCACACAAGGGTCTACATGAAACGGGTCATTACTTATAAATGGGGGCGTGGCTAAGCACAGAGGGGCGGGCCAAACCATGACCGATGAATAAGGAAGTCTCTGCTGTGTTCAATGATACCTCACCTAAGACTCTACCTTAAATGGGTCAAAAGTTATGAGAGAGGGCGTGGCTTAACCATAGGGAGCGGGTCAAACCATCACCAATTAAAAAGGAAGTCTGTGCTGAGTTCAATGATACCTCACACAAGACTCTACAATAGATGGGTAAGGTTTTATGAAAGGGGGGGTGGCTTAAGCATAGGGGGTGGGCCAAACCATCACCAATGAATAAGGAAGTCTCTACTGAGTTCAATGATACCTCACACAAGACTCTACGTGTTACGGTTCATTGGCTGTGAAAAGGGGCGTGGCAAAAGCTTAGGGGGCGGGTCAAACCATCACCAATTAAAAAGGAAGTCTGTGCTGACTTCAATGATACCTCACATAAGACTACCTTAAACGGGTCAAAAGTCATGAAAGGGGCGTGGCTTAACCATAGGGGCGGGTCAAACCATCACCAATTAAAAGGAACTCTGCTGAGTTCAATTATACCTCACACAAGACTCTACCTTAGATGGGTAAGATTTATGAAAGGGGGGATGGCTTAAGCATAGGGGGTGGGCCAAACCATCACCAATTAAAAAGGAACTCTCTGCTGAGTTCAATGATATCTCACACAAGGGTCTACATGAAACGGGTCATTAGTTATAAAAGGGGGCGTGGCTAAAGCATAGGGGGTGGGCCAAACCATCACCAATGAAGAAGGAACTCTCTGCTGAGTTCATTGATACCTCACACAAGGGTCAACCTTAAATTGTTCAAATGTTATGAAAGGGGGCGTGGCTTAAGCTTAGGGGGCGGGTCAAACCATCACCAATTAAAAAGGAAGTCTGTGCTGAGTTCAATGATACCTCACACAAGACTCTACGTCATACGGTTCATTAGCTGTCAAAAGGGGCGTGGCAAAAGCTTAGGGGGCGGGTCAAACCATCACCAATTAAAAAGGAAGTCTGTGCTGAGTTCAATGATACCTCACATAAGACTCTACCTTAAACAGGTCAAAAGTTATGAAACGGGCGTGGCTTAACCATAGGGAGCGGGTCAAACCATCACCAATTAAAAAGGAAGTCTGTGCTGAGTTCAATGATACCTCACATAAGACTCTACCTTAAACGGGTCAAAAGTTATGAGAGAGGGCGTGGCTTAACCATAGGGAGCGGGTCAAACCATCACCAATTAAAAAGGAAGTCTGTGCTGAGTTCAATGATACCTCACATAAGACTCTACCTTAAACGGGTCAAAAGTTATGAAAGGGGGCGTGGCTTAACCATAGGGAGCGGGTCAAACCATCACCAATTAAAAAGGAACTCTCTGCTGAGTTCAATTATACCTCACACAAGACTCTACATTAGATGGGTAAGGTTTTATGAAAGGGGGGGTGGCTTAAGCATAGGGGGTGGGCCAAACCATCACCAATGAATAAGGAAGTCTCTGCTGAGTTCAATGATACCTCACACAAGACTCGTCGCACAAGGTTCCTTGGCTGTGAAAAGAGGGCGTGGCAAAAGCTTAGGTCGGTCAAACCATCACCAATTAAAAGGAAGTCTGTGCTGACTTCAATGATACCTCACATAAGACTACCTTAAACGGGTCAAAAGTCATGAAAGGGGGCGGCTTAACCATAGGGGCGGGTCAAACCATCACCAATTAAAAGGAACTCTCTGCAGAGTTCAATTATACCTCACACAAGACTCTACCTTAGATGGGTAAGATTTATGAAGGGGGATGGCTTAAGCATAGGGTGGGCCAAACCATCACCAATAATAAAAGACACTCTTGCTGAGTTCAATGATATCTCACACAAGGGTCTACATGAAACGGGTCATTAGTTATAAAGGGGGCGTGGCTAAAGCATAGGGGTGGGCAAAACCATCACCAATGAAGAGGAACTCTGCTGAGTTCAATGATACCTCACATAGGACTCAACCTTAAATTGGTCAAAAGTTATGAAGAGGGGGCGTGGCTTAAGCATGGGGCGGGTCAAACCATCACCAATTAAAAGGAAGTCTGTGCTGAGTTCAATGATACCTCACACAAGACTCGTCATACGGTTCATTAGCTGTCAAAGGGGCGTTAGAAAGCTAGGGGCGGGTCAAACCATCACCAATTAAAAAGGAAGTCTGTGCTGAGTTCAATGATATCCCCCCCACATAAGACTCTACATTAAACGGGTCTATAGTTATGAAAGGGGCGCTGGCTTAAGCATAGGGAGCGGGTCAAACCATCACCAATTAAAAGGAAGTCTGTGCTGAGTTCAATTATACCTCACACAAGACTCTACAATAAATGGGTAAAGGTGTTATGAAAGGGGGCGTGGCTTAAGCATAGGGGGTGGGCCAAACCATCACCAATGAATAAGGAAGTCTCTGCTGAGTTCAATGATACCTCACACAAGACTCTACGTCATACGGTTCATTAGCTGTGAAAAGGGGCGTGGCAAAAGCTTAGGGGGCGGGTCAAACCATCACCAATGAATAAGGAAATCTGTGCTGAGTTCAATGATATCTCACACAAGGGTCTACATGAAACGGGTCATTACTTATAAATGGGGGAGTGGCTAAGCACAGAGGGGCGGGCTAAACCATGACCGATGAATAAGGAAGTCTCTGCTGTGTTCAATGATATCTCACATAAGACTCTACCTTAAACGGGTCAAAAGTTATGAAAGGGGGCGTGGCTTAACCATAGGGAGCGGGTCAAACCATCACCAATTAAAAAGGAACTCTCTGCTGAGTTCAATTATACCTCACACAAGGCTCTACCTTAGATGGGTAAGCTTTTATGAAAGGGGGGGTGGCTTAAGCATAGGGGGTGGACCAAACCATCACCAATGAATAAGGAAGTCTCTGCTGAGTTCAATCATATCTCACACAAGGGTCTACATGAAACGGGTCATTACTTATAAATGGGGGCATGGCTAAGCACAGAGGGGCGGGCCAAACCATGACCAATGTATAAGGAACTCTCTGCTGAGTGGCCTGAGGAAGTGGGCGTGGTTAAAGTATAGGGGGCTCCTCAGTATCACATGTAGACCACACATTATAAGTTTCATGTAAATCGGATGATGTTTGTCATATAAGGCGCATTTCCTGTTGCCAGCGGGGGGGCGCTATGACCAAAAGTTAATTTTTGCCTTTAGGTGTCCTCAGGCCTGGACCCTTGTCAATCGTGAGAAATTTCGGGCAGATACACTCAAGTTACAACAACTTCTTTGTTCATCGCTAAACACTCAACATGGCCGCCACGCCACGCCCACACCGTCTGACGAAAAGTTTTTCTTTTAAAGTGCCCATATTATGAAAAAAACACTTTTTCTGGGATTTGGGGTGTTCTTTTGTGTCTCTGGTGCTTCCACACACATACAAACTTTGAAAAAAATCCATCCATGCTGTTTTGAGTGAGATACGGTTTCTGAACGTGTCCTGCTTTCAGTCTCCTAGTGAGCTGTTCAAAATCAGCCTCGGACTGTGACGTCACAGTCCGAAATGAGCTGGCTAACCACAACCGTTAGCTCGTAGCGTTGGCATTAGCCGGCTAACGCTAATGCTAACGCTAGCATGCTACGTCGTTCTCAATAGCAAAGCACTGCTACAACACACACAAGTTCACCATAATCTAGAAAAGAACTACTTACATGTGCGCCCTCATTTAGAAGTCTCCCAGCTAATCCTGCCTTGTAACTGACCAAAGTTGGAGAAACAGCCTTTCTTTTACTGTCTCTGGAGTTAGCTAGCTGACATGATCTACATCTGAGCTACTGCGCATGTGCGAGTGCAATCAAAGATAGTACTGAAGAAGAAGATGAAAAGAGGTCTCACTCTGTACACTGTAAAAAAAGACAAAAAAAAAGTAAAAAAGTATTGTAAACCCAAAAACATATATTGTTTGTTTAAATCACAGTGAACTTTTGTAAACTATTAAACAGAATGTTTTTGTTATATTTACAACAACTATATGTGATTATAATCAAATGTATCTGTTAAAACTACAAATATTACTATAAAAAACAGAGAAATACTGTAATACTCATGACAAAACAAATTTGTTAATTTGACTTGCAAATATTGTAAAAACTATAGTTTTTGTCAGTTTTTTTTAATAATACAAAAAAATATATGTAATTCACTTTACAAGTTTATACTGTACTTTTAACATGATTGATGAAACGATGCAAATTGAGGTATTAAAAATGTTTTCACAAAAAATTCATTGTGAATCTGATAGGTTGCCTATCTATTTATATATAAAAATATAGGCTACAATTATAATATTGTTTTTATATTTAGGCTATTTGCAGCATATTGTAGATGTGTGTATAAGAAATTAAAATTGATATATGCAAAATAATACTTCGGTTCAGTCCTAATCCTTGTATGCCTTGTGTTTTTTTTACTCTTTAAATTTTAATGTAATACTTAGCCTACTGGTTTTCTACATATGCCTATTAATAAAATAATATTAATAATTTGAGCATTGTGTCATTATCACAGGCTAAACAATCAAACAGTGCATTCACTAACATTGCATGATTTATTTGTAGTTTATTGTATTTATAGAGTGTGTGTATACGGAATTAAAATTATTAACCATAATCCTTGTATGCTTTATGTTTCTTTTAGTCTTTACATTTTAATGTAATACTTAGCCTACTGGTTTTCTATTTATATTTCTAAAAATATATAATAATTTGAGCATTGTATCACAGGCTAAACAACCTAACAGTAACCACAGACTTGTACGCTCATTGTGCACCGAGTCCGCCTAATTTTGAATTTCATAGTGTGCAGCTGAAGCTTGTCTCTGATTGGATAATGACGTGAGGGCGGGAGGAGCGGGAGAAGCAGCTCCTCGTTCACGGCTGCGGCTGACTTAATTAACGAGCGAACCAGAACGGCACTTGCTGCAGAGAACACATGAGCGGAGCAGAAACCTTCGGACCATTTTGTCATTTTAAAAGTTTTTAGGACAAATCTACGATTTTAACACAAGTAATTTTGAAACGTCTGCTGCTGTTCAATCGGAAAATTGAAAGTTTGCACGGTAAGTTTCTCCTTTAGCCTACTGTTTTTTCCAAGACCAAACGAAAATGTGTGCTAAAAGCACATGGTGTAAGCTAGCACCAATTGATATTTAAGACCAGTAGCTAGCTAGCTAGTTCAATGCATGATAACTTAGTTCAGCTGAAAAGCACAGGCAGACACTTAAAATGCCAAAAATGATCACCTGCGTCTTTTGTAAAAAGAAATTGGATACATTAAGAGGCTATGTACTACATTGCAGAGTGCATAGGAATGAGCCCCGTTGTCTATTCAAATGTGTTGGCGCCAACTGTAGTCAAACATTTACAAATACTCCGCTTTCAAGGGCCATTTTTATCGTGTGCACAATGCAACTGCATCGCAAGCTGCTCCTGTAGCTGTTGCGAATTTAAAATGCGCAGTTTCATTATGTGCCTGCCATTTTCACACGGTGAAAGAGCTAGTGTCTCATTCAAATGAACATATTGGAGAGGGCAGGTCTGTGTCATGTCCAGTAAGTGCTTGTAAGCACATGTTCACAAAAAAGTCATCATTTACTTCTCACATGTGTAGGAAGCATAAAGCATGCTCTCCTGATGGTATTGATGACATGTACAAGGAAACTCCCCCTCAGACCCCAGATGTCATTGAAGTACAGATGATTCAGAAAACACAAATGAAGCCATGCCAACAACTAGTGCAGCCTGTGATATGCCAGAGAATGATAGTCAGTCTTATCTCAGAAATATGTGTCTCTTTTACCTTAAACTGCAAGGACAGCTGCTTATTCCTGCCTCTACTATACAGACTATTGTTGAGGAAATGCAAAATGTGATCTGAAATCCTTGGAGACAGATGGAATAAATGTAGATGGAGAAACAGTAAAAGGGGGTCTTTACTGTATTGCTGGGGACAACGTGGGTTCTCATTGCATAGGTGGGTTTACAGAGAACTTCAGCCGCTCTCAATATTTTTGCAGGTACTGTGAAATCACAAGAAGTGAGTTTGAGGCTGATCCGAATGCCTGTGGTCCTCAACGCACCCCAGAGACGTATGATGCGGCTGTTGCTGATCTTCAGGCTGAAAACATCCAAGGCGTCAGAGGAATAAAGGTAAACTCTATCTTTAATACCCTTGAGTCTTTTCACGTATCCCAGCCTGGTCTCCCACCTTGTTTAGGTCATGACCTCTTTGAAGGAGTCTTGTCATATGATCTAGCACTATACCTGAAGAACATTATAAAAAAGAAAAAATGGTTCTCATACTCTCTCTTAAACAGGCGCATCAAACAGTTTAAGTATAAAGGATCTGAAGCACTCACAAAGCCATGTGCTGTTAATCCTGACGGAGCCAAGTTATCAGGGCAAGCCATTCAAAACTGGAACCTTTTGAGATTGCTACCAGTTTTGATTGGTGACAAAGTGCAAAACCAGAACGATGAAGTATGGCAGTTAGCTCTCCAGCTAAAAGACATTGTGGATCTTATTTGTGCTCAGAACATTTCCTTGTCCCAAATAGCATATCTTGACATATTGATCCAAGAATATTTGGAGTTGAGAAAGATGTTGTTTCCTGAAATTCAACTAAAACCCAAGCACCACTATTTGCGCCATTATTCAGCACTGTTCTTGAAATTTGGTCCATTGATTAGGTTATGGACGCTTAGGTTTGAAAGTAAACACAGTTATTTTAAAAGATGTGCCAGACACTTGAAAAACTTCAAAAACATTTGTCAAACTTTGTCAGAGCGTCATCAGATGTATCAGGCATATCTTTTAGCAGGGCAAGAATGCAGTAAGCTACTGCAAGTGAAGGACAGCTGTGCGTTTTATCCCAACCTCTACAGTAACACTATTAAACATGCAGTCAGGGAGTTAGCCTTTTCAGAAAGCAATACCACAGTTACCACAGACATTCAGTACAAGGGCACTGCATATAAAGGACAGTTTCTTGTGTACAGAAATGATGAGTATATGGAGTTTGGTGAACTTCTACTCATCTTGATTAAGAATGAAACATCTGTGTATGTTTTGATGGATATCCACAAAGGCATCTTGCTCTCAGAATACCATCTGTATTCTGTGACAAAGGACAGTCTTGGGTTACAGTGTATCAACATTAATGACCTGCCTGATTTCTATCCTTTGGAATCATACATTCTTGATGGATACCAAGTCATTCCACTAAAACACAGTATTGTGGCAAAATAAAGTCCAATTAAAGCTCACTTAGTTCTCACTGTAAATGGTTTTACATTAATATAAGTGTTACCTGATGCATGTCCCTGCTCTGTTAAGTGTATATACTGTATATATTTTTTTCTGTTCTGTTTTGAAGGTGGCATTTCTTCTTCAGTGCAAATATGAGTGACTCAGAGCGAACCTTTCTAGATGTCGCCATCATGGAAGTCCTACCAGAACTTCCAGCAGTACACAAAAACATCCTGGAAGAGCACTTGCAATCCATTGGAGTCGAGACGTATGATGATCTACGCTTTGTAACAGAGGCTGATTTGATGACCGCATTAAGACCTGTACAAGCCAGAAAGCTTCTTTCTGTTTGGAAACAGAAATGTAAGTAAAAACAACATACAACACACAACTATTAAAAAGCACACATTGTGTAATATTGTACAGTGTGAATCATAATCTTATTTTTTTGTCATTTAAAGACCAAACTCCAGAGAACAGCTCACTATCGTCTGTGGAAACCTCAGCTACCCAATCGCTCTCATCGCTCTCTGTTTCACCCCGAAGTTCATCATCAACCTCCTCCAGCAGCCCAGGACTTGACACACAGTGGGACGACAACTTTGAAATTCCATGGAGTAAATTTCCTGAGGAAGTGATGCATTCTTTGGAGAGGGGAAAAAGGCCAGGCCCAAAACTGAGGAGGCAAATGGTCCGGATTGTTGTGACTGAGATGATGGAAAAATGCCCTCATGTAGGTAAAAAGCATTCAACTGACGTTGCAAAAAATATGGTGGCAAAATACCCCAATTCTCTGCAAGATGTAATAGAGGGTGATATTGTTGGAACAGGTTACTATTCCCTTGTCAAACAGTTGCATAACAGAATTGAAAATGTGAGACGCACTTCAACACCCAAAAGAAGAAAAAGAAAACATCAGACTGATGTCTCAGACCACACAGATGAGATCCCATTAGAAGAGAGAGCAGCAATGCAGGACACTTATGGATGCATTAAATGGAATGTAAAATGTCTGCCCCTTGAAGAAACTCAAGAGAGCCAGCAGCAAAAGATGGAAAAACTCAAGGTGATGTTCCAACACTGATGCTAATCCAGAGGAGGTAAAATGTCTAATGAAGTCCACTTTCTACACACAGCGTCAACATGTCAACCAGGGAAAAAGTATCAAATGCCTTAGAGAGGAGTGGCCGTTTTGGTTTCATGATCTTGGCATGTCCGTACACTTCAAGGAACTCACTGGGATTGACCTCAAAGAGACATTCATACGAAATTTGGATTTGAAGGGAAAAAGGCTTCTCGACTACATGACCACAGTTTGTGTCAACAAGAGCAAAAAGTTCCTTCAGAATTATGCAAGGCTTCAGAGGATGCGAGGACCGCAGAGTGGCTGCTCAGATGATGTGATAGAGATGCTCATGCTTCTGCTCAGCTACTTTGATGAGAAGGAGGAGTCCATGTTCTACCATGTAGAAGATACATGTCTGGCAGAAGAGGTCCAACTGGAGCAAGTGCCTCTGACACCCACTGTTATTGTCTGTGGTAAGTCTGTTTCATATTTCTCTTTTTTTTTTTTTTTTTTATTGCACTGTTTATAGAATTTGTCATGTGAGTGCAGTGCTTATTAATATAACCTGTTAAATTTGTTTATAGGACAGTCCTGCTATTCCTCAACAAGGTACATGCTGAGTCTGGATCGGAACCTTACCAACACAAACATCTCCTCCTTCATTTCTGCATTGTGCCTTATGTTCGGGAGCTACTACTGTTTCAACATCCATTATCCATCTGAGCTGGCTTCAACTCTGGAGTTTCTTCAAAGGTGAGTAAACTTAAAACCTAAAAATGGCTTACTCATTTGTCAGACCGGGGACTCTAGGACCTGGAGGCAATATTTCTTATCCCACTATGGCCACGCCAAGACCCGCCCTTCAATAGCATTCCCACACTACTATTTGCCAGGCGTCCATGCTTACATGTACAGGTCTTATCCCCTGACCAATCCCCTAACCTTAACCACTCGAGGTGAAATGCCTAACCCCAACCAATCGAACTGCTTCGTAGGGCGGGTCTTGGCATGGCCATAGTGGGAGTCATAGTTTTGCGACCTGGAGTCTTCTCCGAGGTCCCAGTTTTAATCCGGACCTTACCTAAGACCGGGACTCAAGACAGAGAGTCAGAGCCGGACTCAAAGTGTGTGTTTGTGTGTGTGTGTTTTAACTGATCAATTAATATGGTTTTATTCTACAGGTGTTTTTTCTCGATAAACCCAGAAAAAGGAACCAAAGTAGAGAATAAAAACTCCAAGCGTCGTCTCAACGTGAACCCTCGAGTCCTCACCCTGATACAGGAACTCTCCGATCACGAGTTGCGTTCAGCCTAAATATGGACTCTTTCTGTCAGACAGCGTTACAGCACGCACGGAGATGAGAAGGGTATGTATCGACTTGTCTTACTCTGGGGGTTACGGTGAATAAGCTAAATTCCCAATAAGTCGGCGTGTTCCTTTAAATGTTACATTTTACAGGCTTGCATGATTCCATGCAAAAAAGTCGCATATCTTAGCTAGGGTTGGGCATCGTTTGGATATTAACGATTCCAATTCCGATTCTTCCTTTCGATTCCGGTTCTTATTGATTCTCGATTCTGATTCTTTGAGGGGTGGAGTTGAAACGGGTCACATGCTTATTTCACAAATAAGAGGAAAGTTTGATTTTGATTCAAAGGTGGGTTGCCGTTTGACGGGGCTTTTTCGATGTAAAATAAAGCCACACTAGAGCATCGCTTACTGTGCTCCACGGCTGCAACACAACAAGCACCTGGCCGCTACGGAAATCCAAACTTGCGCATGTTAAATTTGGAACCCATTATGACCTGTCTCTCTTAGTTACCTGTTATAGTTACGCTGTTATAGTTCTAGACTGCCGGGGGACTTCCTTCCTTTGACACACTGAGCTGCTCTCTCCTCTCCCTTTCTATTACTGTTACTATTACTATTACTATACTAACAAATAATTCTAAAAAACTTTGGGACACTGTGAAAGAAATGACTAACATGAACTCTGGAAAGAAGGAACTGAATGTGTGGAATGATTTGGACAAGGCTAATGATCTTAATATTTTTTATAAACGTTTTGACCTAGATTATGAAACCAATGTGACCTGCTGCAGAGACTTGTCTACCTCCTTACCATGTGACCTAATACAGGACAGAATAATAATTAACCCTAATGCTGTTAAACACATTTTTAAAAGTTGAACAGAAATAAGGCCAGCGGGCCCGATGGCATTTCATCTTTTATTCTGAAAACATTTGCGGATGAGCTGACTCCGGCTTGGAGCCCTCTATTTCAACTCTCTGTCGATACATGTACCATCCCTACTATTTGGAAGACATCTGTTCTGATTCCCGTGCCTAAAAAACCTTGTCCACAGCATAATAATGATTATAGACCAGTTGCGCTAACATCAATAGTTATGAAATCATTAGAACGTATAATGGTCGGTAAATTACGGGAGCGAGGTACAGCATCTTTTGGACCCCTACCAGTTTGCTTATAATAATGGCAAGGGTACTGACGATGCCTTACTTACAACTGTACACTCTATCTTAAAGCACCTTGAAAATCCATCAGCTTATGTTCGATTATTATTTATGGACTTCAGCTCTGCATTTAATTGTATTCCCCCTCAGACACTGTTGTGTAAATTACAACAGATGGAGGTGAACCCCTTCATCATTAGATGGTATGGTTCTTTGTCGACAGACAGGAAGCAGCAGGTTAAAGTTAACTCTATTCTTTCTGATACTCTGAACATAAGTACAGGTGCCCCTCAAGGCTGTGTAAGCTCTCCTTTACTTTTTATAATATACACAAATGACTGCAGAAATATAAATAGAAATAACCACATTATTAAATTTTTCAGATGATACGATACTTAACCTACTTTTAAAAAATACCCAGATATTGATATCTATAAACAGGAGACAGAGGAGGTAGTGAAGTGGTGCAACAGGCATAACTTGACACTTATGTAAATAAAACCAAAGAAATGATTTTTGACCCCAGGTCTATAGGAGATCATAGTACACTTCAAATTGAAGGTGTACTTGTTGAGCAGGTAACAACATATAAGTATTTAGGCATACAATTAGACTGTCAGTTACAGTGGTCCCATCAAGTGGAGTATGTTTGCTCTAAGATATGTCAGCGTCTGTATTTTTTAAGACGACTTAGAGTTCATGGAGTGGACAAAGAGATCATGATACTGTTTTACAAGGCAGCCATTGAATCTATTGTTCGTTATGGTATGATGGCTTGGTTCGGTAACCTGTCCGTTAAACTAAAATCACAGCTACAAAAATTGATAATAAGGGCTGGCAAAATAATTGGCCAAAACCACAACAAATCCTCTTCAGGAGCTTTTGAGGAGGCGTGTGAGGAAACAGGGTCTCAAAGTCATCAACGACCCAAATCATGTCCTGTATAGTCAGTTTGAGCTGATGCCTTCAGGCAGAAGGTACAGGTTACCAAACTGTAAGCTTAACAGGTACAAATTTTCATTTGTGCCGCTTGCAATCAAATTAATGAATAATAACAGATAGAGTGTGTATGTCTGTGTTGTGTGTGTGTGTCTGCGTCTGTTGGCTGCAGTGATTTATGTATGACTATTACTATATAAGACTTGGTACTGAACATCGAGGTTATAGGATGTGCAATGATAGGGTACTGTTGCATAATTTGCTGTTATATTTGACATGGTATTATGCAATGGGGCAGTGTGCAATATAGAAGTTATTCACCACAGCATGAGTTAACGGAAATGTGCAATCATTATCTAAACATTTGTGTAATTCAAGGGGAGGCTGTGTTGTTGGGGGTTGTTTGTTCGTGTGTTATTCGTTGTTTATTGAAGCATGAGGAAATGTGTGACTATGTTGTAAGTTGGTTAACTGTATGTTTATTGTGTGTTATGCGTGATGTGTCGCCATCTTGTTCTCTCGAGTGCCCAAGACAAATTTCTCCTATGGGAGACAATAAAGGCTTATCTTATCTTATCTCTTATCTCTTATTACTATTTGTGTGCAGCCCGTCCCAGAAATTACTAAGTTACTAAAGTTACTAATCCTAGCTTCTGGGGAGTTTACTCCCCGGAGTCCTTATGCTTTTTTCCCCCAGCGTATTTCCTTGGAGAACGTTGGCACCAAGATCCTGGTCGCAGCTGTCGCCGTGGTCCTGCTGCACTCCCTGCTGAACTCAGCGATGCCCTGCAATGTCATGCTGCGTCCTGCTGAACCCTGCAGCTTCCCGCTACATCCAGTCACTGTTCCATTATTAATGTGACTACTATCTCCACTGTTCATCACACCCCCAACCGGCTCGTCAGACACCGCCTACCAAGAGCCTGGGTCTGTCCGAGGTTTCTTCCCAAGAGGGAGTTTTTCCTCGCCACTGTCGCACTGCTTGCTCTTGAGGGAATTACTGGAACTGTTGGAATTGTTGGGGCTTTGTAAATTATAGAGTGTGGTCTAGACCTACTCTATCTGTAAAGTGTCTCGAGATAACTTATGTTATGATTTGATACTATAAATAAAATTGAATTGAAAATTGAATTGAATGATCAGATTTGAAACCAAATCCTCCAAACGATTCCAATAAAGAAACTATTCCGATGGAAACGTAATTTTTGAAACGATTCCAAGTAGGAATCGGTTCTCGATGCCCAACCTTAATCTTAGCAGAAAGTTGAAAAATGTTTACTTCACACAAGAGCAGCCATTTTCCTCTGTTGCCATGTTAACATTATGAAGTGACGTAATTACGCAACGTGAACATCATCGAAAAGCAGGGTGTTGGGGAATCACTTTTTTTCCCCTCCTTTTCATCAAACCACACTTTTTGCAAGTTCCCGCAATTTCATCGCATAAAATTGCATAAATAACATGCATATTCCATCGAATTTAAGAAAACGTGCCGCATAATAAAGGATTTTTGCCCTCAACAATCAAAAAAATGTTTTTGTTTTTCTGGAAGGACTGTAAAGTTTATAACAGAAAAATGTCCAGATTTAAAGAGGGTAATCTCAATTTGGTATTTCAGTCATAGTTAAAAGAACAATTACATGTAGCTTCTTTGTTTCTTGTATACGTTGAGGAAAAAAATGCATGAAGTTGTTGGATACAACTATTGACGATTGCTGTTAAATAAATGTTCCCAAAAGTGATATTTTCCTCTTGTCTTTTCTCAAGATGTATTTTGGCATGTCTTGGTGTAGGCTTAGTAATCATTTTGGAGGTTTACAAGTAAATTATACATTATAACTTGATTATTAAAACATAGAAATACAGCATATTGTGAATAGATTTTATGTATAATATACAGAACAGCTCCATTTAAAATGCAAAATTTTACTGTTCTACCAGTTTAAATTAGTTTTTTGTATGATATTTTCTTGTTAATTTGATCATTTATTGATGCACAATAAGCAATTATTACATGTAAAAAAATACAGGAAATGGTTTATTTAAATACAGTTAGGTGAAATAAACACTTTTTTTTGTAGACTTTACAGTTTTTTTAATGTGATTCAGCCGTAATTTCATTCACTGTAAATCAATTTACATTTTTCGTCATTAAAGTTATCTACTGTGCTGCTGTATTTTTTACAGGAATTCCCTGGTAACCACAGCTGCCAGCGTTTTCCTGTAAAAACAGTTTTTTTTTTTTTTTACAGTGTAGCTAAAACAGAAACCAGGTGAAAAGAGGATCTGCAGCAGTGAGAGAGAGCTGTGCAGTACAACAACAATATGGTGTTTTTTGAAAATTAAAACATGTAAACCTATTCTGGTAAAACCTTAAAATACAGTTATGAACCTGAAAATGAGCATAATATGGGCGCTTTAATAACTTTTCATCGTTAAGGTGTTGGGATGGTACAGACCAAGTTTGAAGTTGATCGGATGAAATCTGTAGAAGGAGTTCCCTAAAGTATAGCAACTTGACTTTTAGGCCTACTTCCTGTTGCCACTACGGGGCGCTATGACTTTGAGTAAATATCAGCCTTTATTTGTCCTCAGGGTTGGACTCTCATGAATCCTGAAAAGTTTCGAGGTAATCGGACAATGTACACTTGAGTTACACCCACTTCCTGTTTCGGCGGCGAAACGTACAAAATGGCCGCCCCGCCACGGCCACGTCCCATGACGAAAAGTTTTTCTTTTAACAACTTTTCATCTTTAACTTCTTAAGATGGCACAGACCGAGTTTGAAGTTGATCGGATGAAATCTCGAGAATTCTAGGGATTCGTTAAAACTGAACGGAAGTGTCAAAATCGCACTAATTTCGAACATTTAATTCAAAATGGCGGACTTCCTGTTGGGTTTAGGGTTGGCTCTAATGAAGTCTGTTGTACATCTTGACATGGTACATTTGTAGTTGTTAATGTAGGTACCACGTTACCAAGCTTTCTTAACTTTTAGGGCGCTTAGCGAGCCCATTTTGGCGCGCTATTGCCGAAACCCTTAAAATACGTGATTATTCACCAGACTTGATGCGATCGCCAAATTTGGTGAGTTTTTGAATATATTAAGCCCCTCAAAAAGCCAATTCATTTGACGGGAAAATAATAATAGAAAGAAAGAAAGAAAAAAAGAAAGAAACAATAATTCCTTCAGTTTCAATAGGGCCTTCGCCGCTGTCGCTGTTGGCGCGCGGGCCCTAATTAAAGCTGCGAGCAGCGATGGACGGCTCGACGCTCTGGCGCGCATCGGGGTTACCGGGCGCAGCCCCTTACCCGTGCACTTCGCAAGCAGCAGACACTGCAAATCGTCAACAATGAAAAGGGAACTCCCCGCCGAGTTCAACGATAGCTCACACAAGACTCTACGTCATACGGTTCATTAGCTGTGAAAAGGGGCGTGGCAAAAGCGTAGGGGGCGGGTCAAACCATTACCAACTAAAAAGGAAGTCTGTGCTGAGTTCAATGATACCTCACATAAGACTCTACCTTAAACGGGTCAAAAGTTATGAAAGGGGCGTGGCTTAAGCATAGGGAGCGGGTCAAACCATCACCAATTAAAAAGGAACTCTGCTGAGTTCAACTATACCTCACACAAGACTGTACCTTAGATGGGTAAGGTTTTATGAAAGGGGGGGTGGCTTAAGCATAGGGGGTGGGCCAAACCATCACCAATGAATAAGGAAGTCTCTGCTGAGTTCAATGATACCTCACAAAAGACTCTACGTCCTACGGTTCATTAGCTGTGAAAAGGGGCGTGACAAAAGCTTAGGGGGCGGGTCAAACCATCACCAATGAAGAAGGAACTTTCTGCTGAGTTCATTGATACCTCACACAAGACTCTACGTCATACGGTTCATTAGCAAAGGGCGTTTAAAAGGGGGTTTTGGGTGTGGTAAAGTTAGGGGTGGGTCAAAAAAAGGAGGGGAAACCATCACCAATTAAAAAGGAACTCTCTGCTGAGTTCAATTATACCTCACACAAGTCTCTACCTTAGATGGGTAAGGTTTTATGAAAGGGGTGGTGGCTTAAGCACAGGGGGTGGGCCAAACCATCACCAATGAATAAGGAAGTCTCTGCTGAGTTCAATGATATCTCACACAAGGGTCTACATGAAACGGGTCATTAGTTATGAAAGGGGGCGTGGCTAAAGCATAGGGAGCGGCTCAAACCATCACCAATTAAAAAGGAAGTCTGTGCTGAGTTTAATGACACCACACATAAGACTCTACCTTAAACGGGTAAGGTTTTATGAAAGGGGGGGTGGCTTAAGCATAGGGGGTGGTCCAAACCATCACCAATGAATAAGGAAGTCTCTGCTGAGTTCAATGATATCTCACACAAGGGTCTACATGAAACGGGTCATTAATTATGAAAGGGGGCGTGGCTAAAGCATCACCAATTAAAAAGGAAGTCTGTGCTGAGTTCAATAATATCTCACATAAGACTCTACCTTAAACGGGTCAAAATGTATGAAAGGGGGCGTGGCTTAACCATAGGGAGCGGGTCAAACCATCACCAATTAAAAAGGAACTCTGCTGAGTTCAATTATACCTCACACAAGACTCTACCTTAGATGGGTAAGGTTTTATGAAAGGGGGGGTGGCTAAAGCATAGGGGGTGGGCCAAACCATCACCAATGAAGAAGGAACTTTCTGCTGAGTTCATTGATACCTCACACAAGGGTCAACCTTAAATTGTTCAAATGTTATGAAAGGGCGCGTGGTTTAAGCTTAGGGGACTGGTTAAACCATCACCAATGAATAAGGAAGTCTCTGCTGAGTTCAATGATATCTCACACAAGGGTCTACATGAAATGGGTCATTAGTTATGAAACGGGGCGTGGCTAAAGCATAGGGAGCAGGTCAAACCATCACCAATTAAAAAGGAACTCTCTGCTGAGTTAAATTATACCTCACACAAGACTCTACCTTAGATGGGTAAGGTTTTATGAAAGAGCGGGTGGTTAAGCTTAGGGGGCGGGTCAAACCATCACATATTAAAAAGGAAGTCTGTGCTGAGTTCAATGATACCTCACATAAGACTCTACCTTAAACGGGTCAAAAGTCATGAAAGGGGGCGTGGCTTAACCATAGGGAGCGGGTCAAACCATCACCAATTAAAAAGGAACTCTCTGCTGAGTTCAACTATACCTCACACAAGACTCTACGTCCTACGGTTCATTAGCTGTGAAAAGGGGCGTGACAAAAGCTTAGGGGGCGGGTCAAACCATCAGCAATGAAGAAGGAACTTTCTGCTGAGTTCATTGATACCTCACACAAGGGTCAACCTCAAATTGTTCAAATATTATGAAAGGGGGCGTGGCTTAAGCTTAGGGGGCGGGTCAAACCATCACCAATTAAAAAGGAAGTCTGTGCTGAGTTCAATGATACCTCACACAAGACTCTACGTCATACGGTTCATTTGCTGTGAAAAGGGGCGTGGCAAAAGCTTAGGTGGCGGGTCAAACCATCACCAATTAAAAAGGAAGTCTGTGCTGAGTTCAATGTTACCTCACACAAGAGTCTAAATGAAACGGGTCATTAGTCATGAAAGGGGGCGTGGCTAAAGCATAGGGAGTGGGTCAAACCATCACCAATTAAAAAGGAACTCTCTGCTGAGTTCAATTATACCTCACACAAGACTCTACCTTAGATGGGTAAGGTTTTATGAAAGAGGGGGTGGCTTAAGCATTGGAGGTGGGCCAAACCATCACCAATGAATAACGAAGTCTCTGCTGAGTTCAATGATATCTCACACAAGGGTCTACATGAAACGGGTCATTAGTTATGAAAGGGGCCGTGGCTAAAGCATAGGGAGCGGGTCAAACCATCACCAATTATAAAGGAAGTCTGTGCTGAGTTCAATGATACCTCACACAAGACTCTACCTTAAACGGGTGAGGTTTTATGAAAGGGGGGGTGGCTTAAGCGTAGGGGGTGGGCCAAACCATCACCAATTAAAAAGGAACTCTCTGCTGAGTTCAATTATACCTCACACAAGACTCTACCTTAGATGGGTAAGGTTTTATGAAAGGGGGGGTGCATATGGGGTGGGCCAAACCATCACCAATGAATAAGGAATTCTCTGCTGAGTTCAATGATACCTCACATAAGACTCTACATTAAACGGGTAAGGTTTTATGAAAGGGGGGGTGGCTTAAGCATAGGGGGTGGGCCAAACCATCACCAAGGAAGAAGGAACTCTCTGCTGATTTCACTGATACCTCACACAAGGGTCTACATGAAACGGGTCATTAGTTATAAAAGGGGGCGTGGCTAAAGCATAGGGGGTGGGTAAACCATCACCAATGAAGAAGGAAGTCTGTGCTGAGTTCATTGATACCTCACACAAGGGTCAACCTTAAATTGTTCAAATGTTATGAAAGGGGGCGTGGCTTAAGATTAGGGGGCGGGTCAAACCATCACCAATTAAAAAGGAAGTCTGTGCTGAGTTCAATGATACCTCACATAAGACTCTACCTTAAACGGGTCAAAAGGTATGAAAGGGGGCGTGGCTTAACCATAGGGAGCGGGTCAAACCATCACCAATTAAAAAGGAACTCTCTGCTGAGTTCAATTATACCTCACACAAGACTCTACCTTAGATGGGTAAGGTTTTATGAAAGGGGGGGTGGCTTAGGCACAGGGGGTGGGCCAAACCATCACCAATGAATAAGGAAGTCTCTGCTGAGTTCAATGATATCTCACACAAGGGTCTACATGAAACGGGTCATTAGTTATAAAAGGGGGCGTGGCTAAAGCATAGGGGGTGGGCCAAACCATCACCAATGAAGAAGGAAATTTCTGCTGAGTTCATTGATACCTCACACAAGGGTCAACTTTAAATTGTTCAAATGTTATGAAAGGGGGCGTGGCTTAAGCTTAGGGGGCGGGTCAAACCATCACCAATTAAAAAGGAAGTCTGTGCTGAGTTCAATGTTACCTAACACAAGAGTCTACATGAAACGGGTCATTAGTCATGAATGGGGCGTGGCGCAAAGCATAGGGGCCGGGTCAAACCATCACCAATTAAAAGGAACTCTCTGCTGAGTTAAATCATACCTCACACAAGACTCTACCTTAGATGGGTAAGGTTTTATGAAAGAGGGGGTGGCTTAAGTATTGGGGGTGGGCCAAACCATCACCAATGAATAAGGAAGTCTCTGCTGAGTTCAATGATATCTCACACAAGGGTCTACATGAAACGGGTCATTAGTTATGAAAGGGGGCGTGGCTAAAGCATAGGGAGTGGGTCAAACATCATCAATTATAAAGAAAGTCTGTGGTGAGTTCAATGATACCTCACATAAGACTCTACCTTAAACGGGTGAGGTTTTATGAAAGGGGGGGTGGCTTAAGCGTAGGGGGTGGGCCAAACCATCACCAATGAATAAGGAACTCTCTGCTGAGTTCAATGATATCTCACACAAGACTCTACCTTAGATGGGTAAGGTTTTATAAAAAAGGGGCTGCACATAAAGGGTGGGCCAAACCATCACCAATGAATAAGGAATTCTCTGCTGAGTTCAATGATACCTCACATAAGACTCTACATTAAACGGGTAAGGTTTATGAAAGGGGGTGGCTTAAGCATAGGGGTGGGCCAAACCATCAACAGGGAAGAAGGAACTCTCTGCTGATTTCACTGATACCTCACACAAGGGTCTACATGAAACGGGTCATTAGTTATAAAAGGGGGCGTGGCTAAAGCATAGGGGGTGGGTAAACCATCACCAATGAAGAAGGAAGTCTGTGCTGAGTTCATTGATACCTCACACAAGGGTCAACCTTAAATTGTTCAAATGTTATGAAAGGGGGCGTGGCTTAAGATTAGGGGGCGGGTCAAACCATCACCAATTAAAAAGGAAGTCTGTGCTGAGTTCAATGATACCTCACATAAGACTCTACCTTAAACGGGTCAAAAGGTATGAAAGGGGGCGTGGCTTAACCATAGGGAGCGGGTCAAACCATCACCAATTAAAAAGGAACTCTCTGCTGAGTTCAATTATACCTCACACAAGACTCTACCTTAGATGGGTAAGGTTTTATGAAAGGGGGGGTGGCTTAGGCACAGGGGGTGGGCCAAACCATCACCAATGAATAAGGAAGTCTCTGCTGAGTTCAATGATATCTCACACAAGGGTCTACATGAAACGGGTCATTAGTTATAAAAGGGGGCGTGGCTAAAGCATAGGGGGTGGGCCAAACCATCACCAATGAAGAAGGAAATTTCTGCTGAGTTCATTGATACCTCACACAAGGGTCAACTTTAAATTGTTCAAATGTTATGAAAGGGGGCGTGGCTTAAGCTTAGGGGGCGGGTCAAACCATCACCAATTAAAAAGGAAGTCTGTGCTGAGTTCAATGTTACCTAACACAAGAGTCTACATGAAACGGGTCATTAGTCATGAATGGGGGCGTGGCTAAAGCATAGGGAGCGGGTCAAACCATCACCAATTAAAAAGGAACTCTCTGCTGAGTTAAATCATACCTCACACAAGACTCTACCTTAGATGGGTAAGGTTTTATGAAAGAGGGGGTGGCTTAAGTATTGGGGGTGGGCCAAACCATCACCAATGAATAAGGAAGTCTCTGCTGAGTTCAATGATATCTCACACAAGGGTCTACATGAAACGGGTCATTAGTTATGAAAGGGGGCGTGGCTAAAGCATAGGGAGTGGGTCAAACATCATCAATTATAAAGAAAGTCTGTGGTGAGTTCAATGATACCTCACATAAGACTCTACCTTAAACGTGAGGTTTTATGAAAGGGGGGGTGGCTTAAGCGTAGGGGGTGGGCCAAACCATCACCAATGAATAAGGAAGTCTCTGCTGAGTTCAATGATATCTCACATAAGACTCTACCTTAGATGGGTAAGGTTTTATGAAAGGGGGGGTGCATATGGGCTGGGCCAAACCATCACCAATGAATAAGGAAGTCTCTGCTGAGTTCAATGATACCTCACATAAGACTCTACCTTGAACGGGTCAAAAGTTATGAAACAGGGCGTGGCTTAACCATAGGGAGCGGGTCAAACCATCACCAATTAAAAAGGAATTCTGTACTGAGTTCAATGAAACCTCACATAAGACTCTACCTTAGATGGGTTAAGGTTTTATGAAAGGGGGGGTGGATTAAGCACAGGGGGTGGGCCTAACCATCACCAATGAACAAAGAAGTCTCTGCTGAGTTCAATGATATCTCACACAAGGGTCTACATGAAACGGGTCATTAGTTATAAAAGGGGGCGTGGCTAAAGCATAGGGGGTGGGCCAAACCATCACCAATGAAGAAGGAAATTTCTGCTGAGTTCATTGATACCTCACACAAGGGTCAACCTTAAATTGTTCAAATGTTATGAAAGGGGGCGTGGCTTAAGCTTAGGGGGCGTGTCAAACCATCACCAATTAAAAAGGAAGTCTGTGCTGAGTTCAATGATACCTCACACAAGACTCTACCTTAAACGGGTCAAAAGTTATGAAAGAGGGCGTGGCTTAACTATAGGGAGCGGGTCAAACCATCACCAATTAAAAATGAAGTCTGTGCTGAGTTCAATGTTACCTCACACAAGAGTCTACATGAAACGGGTCATTAGTCATGAAAGGGGGCGTGGCTAAAGCATAGGGAGCGGGTCAAACCATCACCAATTAAAAAGGAACTCTCTGCTGAGTTCAACTATACCTCACACAAGACTGTACCTTAGATGGGTAAGGTTTTATGAAAGGGGGGGTGGCTTAAGCATAGGGGGTGGGCCAAACCATCACCAATTAAAAAGGAAGTTTGTGCTCAGTTCAATGATACCTCACACAAGACTCTACGTCATACGGTTCATTAGCTGTGAAAAGGGGCGTGACAAAAGCTTAGGGGGCGGGTCAAATCATCACCAATGAAGAAGGAACTTTCTGCTGAATTCATTGATACCTCACACAAGGGACAACCTCAAATTGTTCAAATGTTATGAAAGGGGGCGTGGCTTAAGCTTAGGGGGCGGGTCAAACCATCACCAATTAAAAAGGAAGTTTGTGCTCAGTTCAATGATACCTCACACAAGACTCTACGTCATACGGTTCATTAGCTGTGAAAAGGGGCGTGGCAAAAGCTTAGGTGGCGGGTCAAACCATCACCAATTAAAAAGGAAGTCTTTGCTGAGTTCAATGTTACCTCACACAAGAGTCTAAATGAAACGGGTCATTAGTCATGAAAGGGGGCGTGGCTAAAGCATAGGGAGCGGCTCAAACCATCACCAATTAAAAAGGAAGTCTGTGCTGAGTTCAATGATACCTCACATAAGACTCTACCTTAAACGGGTAAGGTTTTATGAAAGGGGGGGTGGCTTAAGCATAGGGGGTGGTCCAAACCATCACCAATGAATAAGGAAGTCTCTGCTGAGTTCAATGATATCTCACATAAGACTCTACCTTAAACGGGTCAAAATGTATGAAAGGGGGCGTGGCTTAAACATAGGGAGCGGGTCAAACCATCACCAATTAAAAAGGAACTCTGCTGAGTTCAATTATACCTCACACAAGACTCTACCTTAGATGGGTAAGGTTTTATGAAAGGGGGTGGGTAAAGCATAGGGGGTGGGCCAAACCATCACCAATGAAGAAGGAACTTTCTGCTGAGTTCATTGATACCTCACACAAGGGTCAACCTTAAATTGTTCAAATGTTATGAAAGGGGGAGTGGCTAAAGCATAGTGGGCGGGTCAAACCATCACCAATTAAAAAGGAAGTCTGTGCTGAGTTCAATGATACCTCAAACAAGACTCTACGTCAAACGGTTCATTAGCTGTTAAAAGGGGCGTGGCTAAAGCATAGGGGGTGGGCCAAACCATCACCAATTAAAAAGGAACTCTCTGCTGAGTTAAATTATACCTCACACAAGACTCTACCTTAGATGGGTAAGGTTTTATGAAAGAGGGGGTGGCTTAAGCATAGGGGGTGGGCCAAACCATCACCAATGAATAAGGAATTCTCTGCTGAGTTCAATGATATCTCACACAAGGGTCTACATGATACGGGTCATTAGTTATGAAAGGGGGCGTGGCTAAAGCATAGGGAGCGGGTCAAACCATCACAAATTATAAAGGAAGTCTGTGCTGAGTTCAATGATACCTCACATAAGACTCTACCTTAAATGGGTGAGGTTTTATGAAAGGGGGGGTGGCTTAAGCGTAGGGGGTGTGCCAAACCATCACCAATGAATAAGGAAGTCTCTGCTGAGTTCAATGATATCTCACATAAGACTCTACCTTAAACGTGTAAACATTTATGAAACAGGGCGTGGCTTAAACATAGGGAGCGGGTCAAACCATCACCAATTAAAAAGGAACTCTCTGCTGAGTTCAATTATACCTCACACAAGACTCTACCTTAGATGGGTAAGGTTTTATGAAAGGGGTGGTGCATATGGGGTGGGCCAAACCATCACCAATGAATAAGGAAGTCTCTGCTGAGTTCAATGATATCTCACACAAGGGTCTACATGAAATGGGTCATTAGTTATGAAAGGGGGCGTGGCTAAAGCATAGGGAGCAGGTCAAACCATCACCAATTAAAAAGGAACTCTCTGCTGAGTTCAATTATACCTCACACAAGACTCTACCTTAGATGAGTAAGGTTTTATGAAAGAGGGGGTGGCTTAAGCTTAGGGGGCGGGTCAAACCATCACCAATTAAAAAGGAAGTCTGTGCTGAGTTCAATGATATCTCACACAAGACTCTTCCTTAAACGGGTCAAAAGTTATGAAAGAGGGCGTGGCTTAACCATAGGGAGCGGGTCAAACCATCACCAATTAAAAAGGAACTCTCTGCTGAGTTAAATTATACCTCACACAACACTCTACCTTAGATGGGTAAGGTTTTATTAAAGAGGGGGTGGCTTAAGCATTGGGGGTGGGCCAAACCATCACCAATGAATAAGGAAGTCTCTGCCTAGTTCAATGATACCTCACATAAGACTCTACCTTAAACGGGTGAGGTTTTATGAAAGGGGGGGTGGCTTAAGCGTAGGGGGTGTGCCAAACCATCACCAATGAATAAGGAAGTCTCTGCTGAGTTCAATGATATCTCACACAAGGGTCTACATGAAACGGGTCATTAGTTATGAAACAGGGCATGGCTTAAACATAGGGAGCAGGTCAAACCATCACCAATTAAAAAGGAACTCTCTGCTGAGTTCAATTATACCTCACACAAGACTCTACCTTAGATGGGTAAGGTTTTATGAAAGAGGGGGTGGCTTAAGCATAGGGGTGGGCCAAACCATCACCAATGAATAAGGAAGTCTCTGCTGAGTTCAATGATATCTCACACAAGGGTCTACATGAAACGGGTCATTAGTTATGAAAGGGGGCGTGGCTAAAGCATAGGGAGCGGGTCAAACCATCACCAATTAAAAAGGAAGTCTGTGCTGAGTTCAATGATACCTCACATAAGACTCTACCTTAAACGGGTGAGGTTTTATGAAAGGGGGGGTGGCTTAAGCGTAGGGGGTGGGCCAAACCATCACCAATGAATAAGGAAGTCTCTGCTGAGTTCAATGATATCTCACATAAGACTCTACCTTAAACGGGTAAAAATTTATGAAACAGGGCATGGCTTAAACATAGGGAGCGGGTCAAACCATCACCAATTAAAAAGTGACTCTCTGCTGAGTTTAACTATACCTCACACAAGACTGTACCTTAGATGGGTAAGGTTTTATGAAAGGGGGGGTGGCTTAAGCATAGGGGGTGGGCCAAACCATCGCCAATGAATAAGGAAGTCTCTGCTGAGTTCAATGATACCTCACACAAGACTCTACGTCCTACGGTTCACTAGCTGTGAAAAGGGGCGTGACAAAAGCTTAGGGGCGGGTCAAATCATCACCAATGAAGAAGGAACTTTCTGCTGAGTTCATTGATACCTCACACAAGGGTCAACCTCAAATTGTTCAAATGTTATGAAAGGGGGCGTGGCTTAAGCTTAGGTGGCGGGTCAAACCATCACCAATTAAAAAGGAAGTCTGTGCTGAGTTCAATGTTACCTCACACAAGAGTCTAAATGAAACGGGTCATTAGTCATGAAAGGGGGCGTGGCTAAAGCATAGGGAGCGGCTCAAACCATCACCAATTAAAAAGGAAGTCTGTGCTGAGTTCAATGATACCTCACATAAGACTCTACCTTAAATGGGTAAGGTTTTATGAAAGGGGGGGTGGCTTAAGCATAGGGGGTGGTCCAAACCATCACCAATGAATAAGGAAGTCTCTGCTGAGTTCAATGATATCTCACACAAGGGTCTACATGAAACGGGTCATTAATTATGAAAGGGGGCGTGGCTTAACCATAGGGAGCGGGTCAAACCATCACCAATTAAAAAGGAACTCTGCTGAGTTCAATTATACCTCACACAAGACTCTACCTTAGATGGGTAAGGATTTATGAAAGGGGGGGGGGTGGTATAGTTAAGCGTTGGGGCGCCAAACCATCACCAATGAAGAAGAACTTTCTGCTGAGTTCATTGATACCTCACACAAGGGTCAACCTTAAATTGTTCAAATGTTATGAAAGGGGGCGTGGCTAAAGCATAGGGGGCGGGTCAAACCATCACCAATTAAAAAGGAAGTCTGTGCTGAGTTCAATGATACCTCAAACAAGACTCTACGTCAAACGGTTCATTAGCTGTTAAAAGGGGCGTGGCTAAAGCATAGGGGGTGGGCCAAACCATCACCAATGAAGAAGGAACTTTCTGCTGAGTTCATTGATACCTCACACAAGGGTCAACCTTAAATTGTTCAAATGTTATGAAAGGGGGCGTGGTTTAAGCTTAGGGGGCGGGTCAAACCATCACCAATTAAAAAGGAAGTCTGTGCTCAGTTCAATGATACCTCACACAAGACTCTACGTCATACGGTTCATTAGCTGTGAAAAGGGGCGTGGCAAAAGCTTAGGTGGCGGGTCAAACCATCACCAATTAAAAAGGAACTCTCTGCTGAGTTAAATTATACCTCACACAAGACTCTACCTTAGATGGGTAAGGTTTTATGAAAGAGGGGGTGGCTTAAGCATAGGGGGTGGGCCAAACCATCACCAATGAATAAGGAAGTCTCTGCTGAGTTCAATGATATCTCACACAAGGGTCTACATGATACGGGTCATTAGTTATGAAAGGGGGCGTGGCTTAAACATAGGGAGAGGGTCAAACCATCACCAATTAAAAAGGAACTCTCTGCTGAGTTCAATTATACCTCACACAAGACTCTACCTTAGATGGGTAAGGTTTTATGAAACAGGGGGTGGCTTAAGCATAGGGGGTGGGCCAAACCATCACCAATGAATAAGGAAGTCTCTGCTGAGTTCAATGATATCTCACCCAAGGGTCTACATGAAACGGGTCATTAGTTATGAAAGGGGGCGTGGCTAAAGCATAGGGAGTGGGTCAAACCATCACCAATTAAAAAGGAAGTCTGTGCTGAGTTCAATGATACCTCACATAAGACTCTACCTTAAACGGGTGAGGTTTTATGAAAGGGGGGGTGGCTTAAGTGTAGGGGGTGGGCCAAACAATCACCAATGAATAAGGAAGTCTCTGCTGAGTTCAATGATATCTCACACAAGGGTCTACATGAAATGGGTCATTAGTTATGAAACGGAGCGTGGCTAAAGCATAGGGAGCAGGTCAAACCATCACCAATTAAAAAGGAACTCTCTGCTGAGTTAAATTATACCTCACACAAGACTCTACCTTAGATGGGTAAGGTTTTATGAAAGAGGGGGTGGCTTAAGCATAGGGGTTGGGCCAAACCATCACCAATGAATAAGGAAGTCTCTGCTGAGTTCAACGATATCTCAAATAAGACTCTTCCTTAAACGGGTCAAAAGTTATGAAAGAGGGCGTAGCTTAACCATAGGGAGCGGGTCAAACCATCACCAATTAAAAAGGAAGTCTTTGCTGAGTTCAATGATACCTCACATAAGACTCTACCTTAAACGGGTAAAAATTTATGAAACAGGGCGTGGCTTAAACATAGGGAGCGGGTCAAACCATCACCAATTAAAAAGGAACTCTCTGCTGAGTTGAATTATACCTCACACAAGACTCTACCTTAGATGGGTAAGGTTTTATGAAAGAGGGGTTGGCTTAAGCTGAGGGGGCGGGTCAAACCATCACCAATTAAAAAGGAAGTCTGTGCTGAGTTCAATGATACCTCACACAAGACTCTTCCTTAAACGAGTCAAAAGTTATGAAAGAGGGCGTGGCTTAACCATAGGGAGCGGGTCAAACCATCACCAATTAAAAAGGAACTTTCTGCTGAGTTCAACTATACCTCACACAAGACTGTACCTTAGATGGGTAAGGTTTTATGAAAGGGGGGGTGGCTTAAGCATAGGGGGTGGGCCAAACCATCACCAATGAATAAGGAAGTCTCTGCTGAGTTCAATGATACCTCACACAAGACTCTACATCCTACGGTTCATTAGCTGTGAAAAGGGGAGTGACAAAAGCTTAGGGGGCGGGTCAAACCATCACCAATGAAGAAGGAACTTTCTGCTGAGTTCATTGATACCTCACACAAGGGTCAACCTCAAATTGTTCAAATGTTATGAAAGGGGGCGTGGCTTAAGCTTAGGGGGCGGGTCAAACCATCACCAATTAAAAAGGAAGTCTGTGCTGAGTTCAATGATAGCTCACACAAGAGTCTAAATGAAACGGGTCATTAGTCATGAAAGGGGGCGTGGCTAAAGTATAGGGAGCGGGTCAAACCATCACCAATTAAAAAGGAAGTCTCTGCTGAGTTCAATGATATCTCACACAAGGGTCTACATGAAACGGGTCATTAGTTATGAAAGGGGCGTGGCTAAAGCATAGGGAGCGGGTCAAACCATCACCAATTATAAAGGAAGTCTGTGCTGAGTTCAATGATACCTCACATAAGACTCTACCTTAAACGGGTGAGGTTTTATGAAAGGGGGGGTGGCTTAAGCGTAGGGTGTGGGCCAAACAATCACCAATGAATAAGGAAGTCTCTGCTGAGTTCAATGATATCTCACATAAGACTCTACCTTAAACGGGTAAAAATTTATGAAACAGGGCGTGGCTTAAACATAGGGAGCGGGTCAAACCGTCACCAATTAAAAAGGAACTCTCTGCTGAGTTCAATTATACCTCACACAAGGGTCAACCTCAAATTGTTCAAATGTTATGAAAGGGGGCGTGGCTTAAGCTTAGGGGGCGGGTCAAACCATCACCAATTAAAAAGGAAGTCTGTGCTGAGTTCAATTATAACTCACATAAGACTCTACCTTAAAGGGGTAAGGTCTTATGAAAGGGGGGGTGGCTTAACCATAGGGAGCAGGTCAAACCATCACCAATTAAAAAGGAAGTCAGTGCTGAGTTCAATGATACCTCACATAAGACTCTACCTTAAACGGGTCATTAGTTATGAAAGGGGGCGTGGCTAAAGCATAGGGAGCGGGTCAAACCATCATCAATTAAAAAGGAACTCTCTGCTGAGTTAAATTATACCTCAAACAAGACTCTACCATAGATGGGTAAGGTTTTATGAAAGAGGGGTTGGCTTAAGCTTAGGGGGCAGGTCAAACCATCACCAATTAAAAAGGAAGTCTGTGCTGAGTTCAATGATACCTCACATAAGACTCTACCTTAAACGGGTCATTAGTTATGAAAGGGGGCGTGGCTAAAGCATAGGGAGCGGGTCAAACCATCATCAATTAAAAAGGAACTCTCTGCTGAGTTCAATTATACCTCACACAAGACTCTACCTTAGATGGGTAAGGTTTTATGAAAGGGGGGGTGGCTTAAGCATAGGGGGTGGGCCAAACCATCACCAATGAATAAGGAAGTCTCTGCTGAGTTCAATGATATCTCACATAAGACTCTACCTTAAACGGGTAAACATTTATGAAAGAGGGGGTGGCTTAAGCGTAGGGGGTGGGTCAAACCATCACCAATGAAGAAGGAACTTTCTGCTGAGTTCAATGATACCTCACATAAGACTCTACCTTAAACGGGTCAAAAGTTATGAAAGGGGGCGTGGCTTAACCATAGGGAGCGGGTCAAACCCTCACCAATTAAAAAGGAACTCGCTGCTGAGTTCAATTATAACTCACATAAGACTCTACCTTAAAGGGGTAAGGTTTTATGAAAGGGGGGGTGGCTTAACCATAGGGAGCAGGTCAAACCATCACCAATTAAAAAGGAAGTCTGTGCTGAGTTCAATGATACCTCACATAAGACTCTACCTTAAACGGGTCATTAGTTATGAAAGGGGGCGTGGCTAAAGCATAGGGAGCGGGTCAAACCATCATCAATTAAAAAGGAACTCTCTGCTGAGTTCAATTATACCTCACAGAAGACTCTACCTTAGATGGGTAAGGTTTTATGAAAGGGGGGGTGGCTTAAGCACAGGTGGTGGGCCAAACCATCACCAATGAATAAGGAAGTCTCTGCTGAGTTCAATGATATCTCACATAAGACTCTACCTTAAACGGGTCAAAATTTATGAAAGAGGGGGTGGCTTAAGCGTAGGGGGTGGGTCAAACCATCACCAATGAAGAAGGAACTTTCTGCTGAGTTCAATGATACCTCACATAAGACTCTACCTTAAACGGGTCATTAGTTATGAAAGGGGGCGTGGCTAAAGCATAGGGAGCGGGTCAAACCATCACCAATTAAAAAGGAACTCTCTGCTGAGTTCAATTATACCTCACACAAGACTCTACCTTAGATGGGTAAGGTTTTATAAAAGGGGGGGTGCATATGGGGTGGGCCAAACCATCACCAATGAATAAGGAAGTCTCTGCTGAGTTCAATGATATGTCACACAAGGGTCTACATGAAACGGGTCATTAGTTATAAAAGGGGGCGTGGCTAAAGCATAGGGGGTGGGCCAAACCATCACCAATGAAGAAGGAAATTTCTGCTGAGTTCATTGATACCTCACACAAGACTCTACGTCATACGGTTCATTAGCTGTGAAAAGGGGCGTGGTTAAAGATTAGGGGGCGGGTCAAACCATCACCAATTAAAAAGGAACTCTCTGCTGAGTTCAATTATACCTCACACAAGTCTCCACCTTAGATGGGTAAGGTTTTATGAAAGGGGGGGTGGCTTAAGCACAGGGGGTAGGCCAAACCATCACCAATGAATAAGGAAGTCTCTGCTGAGTTCAATGATATCTCACACAAGGGTCTACATGAAACGGGTCATTAGTTATGAAAGGGGGGGTGGCTTAAGCACAGGGGGTAGGCCAAACCATCACCAATTAAAAAGGAAGTCTGTGCTGAGTTCAATGATACCTCACATAAGGGTCTACATGAAACGGGTCATTAATTATGAAAGGGGGCGTGGCTAAAGCATCACCAATTAAAAAGGAAGTCTGTGCTGAGTTCAATGATATCTCACATAAGACTCTACCTTAAACGGGTCAAAATGTATGAAAGGGGGCGTGGCTGAACCATAGGGAGCGGGTCAAACCATCACCAATTAAAAAGGAACTCTGCTGAGTTCAATTATACCTCACACAAGACTCTACCTTAGATGGGTAAGGTTTTATGAAAGGGGGGGTGGCTAAAGCATAGGGGGTGGGCCAAACCATCACCAATGAAGAAGGAACTTTCTGCTGAGTTCATTGATACCTCACACAAGGTTCAACCTTAAATTGTTCAAATGTTATGAAAGGGGGCGTGGCTAAAGCATAGGGGGCGGGTCAAACCATCACCAAATAAAAAGGAAGTCTGTGCTGAGTTCAATGATACCTCAAACAAGACTCTACGTCAAACGGTTCATTAGCTGTTAAAAGGGGCGTGGCTAAAGCATAGGGGGTGGGCCAACCCATCACCAATGAAGAAGGAACTTTCTGCTGAGTTCATTGATACCACACAAGGGTCAACCTTAAATTGTTCAAATGTTATGAAAGGGGGCGTGGTTTAAGCTTAGGGGGCTGGTCAAACCATCACCAATGAATAAGGAAGTCTCTGCTGAGTTCAATGATATCTCACACAAGGGTCTACATGAAATGGGTCATTAGTTATGAAACGGGCGTGGCTAAAGCATAGGGAGCAGGTCAAACCATCACCAATTAAAAAGGAACTCTCTGCTGAGTTCAATTATACCTCACACAAGGGTCAACCTCAAATTGTTCAAATGTTATGAAAGGGGGCGGGTCAAACCATCACCAATTAAAAAGGAAGTCTGTGCTGAGTTCAATGTTACCTAACACAAGAGTCTACATGAAACGGGTCATTAGTCATGAATGGGGGCGCAAGCTTAAGGGCGCGGGTCAAACCATCACCAATTAAAAAGGAACTCTCTGCTGAGTTCAATATAACTCACACAAGACTCTACCTTAAATGGGTAAGGTTTTATGAAAGGGGGGTGGCTTAAGCATAGGGGTGGGCCAAACCATCACCAATTAATAAGGAAGTCTGTGCTGAGTTCAATGATATCTCACACAAGACTCTACATTAAACGGGTCATTAGTTATGAAAGGGGGCGTGGCTAAAGCATAGGAGCGCGGTCAAACCATCACCAATTATAAAGGAAGTCTCTGCTGAGTTCAATTATACCTCACATAAGACTCTACCTTAAACGGGTGAGAGGTTTTATGAAAGGGGGTGGCTTAAGCGGGGTGGGCCAAACCATCACCAATGAATAAGGAAGTCTCTGCTGAGTTCAATGATATCTCACATAAGACTCTACCTTAGATGGTCTAAGGTTTTATGAAAGGGGGCTGCAAGCATAAGGGCTGGGCCAAACCATCACCAATGAATAAGGAAGTCTCTGCTGAGTTCAATGATACCTCACATAAGACTCTACCTTAAACGGGTCAAAAGTTATGAAAAAGGGCTGGCTTAAGCATAGGGAGCGGGTCAAACCATCACCAATTAAAAAGGAATTCTGTACTGAGTTCAATGAAACCTCACATAAGACTCTACCTTAGATGGGTTAAGGTTTTATGAAAGGGGGGGTGGATTAAGCACAGGGGGTGGGCCTAACCATCACCAATGAACAAAGAAGTCTCTGCTGAGTTCAATGATATCTCACACAAGGGTCTACATGAAACGGGTCATTAGTTATGAAAGGGGCGTGGCTAAAGCATAGGGTGGGCCAAACCATCACCAATGAAGAAGGAAATTTCTGCTGAGTTCAATGATACCTCACACAAGGTCTACCTTAAATTGTTCAAATGTTATGAAAGGGGGCGTGGCTTAAGCTTAGGGGGCGTGTCAAACCATCACCAATTAAAAAGGAAGTCTGTGCTGAGTTCAATGATACCTCACACAAGACTCTACCTTAAACGGGTCAAAAGTTATGAAAGAGGGCGTGGCTTAACTATAGGGAGCGGGTCAAACCATCACCAATTAAAAAGGAAGTCTGTGCTGAGTTCAATGTTACCTCACACAAGAGTCTACATTAAACGGGTCATTAGTTATGAAAGGGGGCGTGGCTTAACCATAGGAGCGGGGTCAAACCATCACCAATTAAAAAGAAACTCTCTGCTGAGTTCAATTATACCTCACACAAGACTCTACCTTAGATGGGTAAGGTTTTATGAAAGGGGGGGTGGCTTAAGCATAGGGGGTGGGCCAAACCATCACCAATTAAAAAGGAAGTTTGTGCTGAGTTCAATGATACCTCACACAAGACTCTACGTCATACGGTTCATTAGCTGTGAAAAGGGGCGTGGCAAAAGCTTAGGGGGCGGGTCAAACCATCACCAATGAAGAAGGAACTTTCTGCTGAGTTCATTGATACCTCACAAGCAAGGACAACCTTAAATTGTTCAAATGTTATGAAAGGGGGCGTGGCTTAAGCTTAGGGGCGGGTCAAACCATCACCAATTAAAAGGAAGTTTCTGCTCAGTTCAATGATACCTCACACAAGACTCTACCGCAATGCAAGGTTCATTAGCGGTGAAAAGGGCATGGCAAAAGCTTAGGTGGCGGGTCAAACCATCACCAATTAAAAAGGAAGTCTTGCTGAGTTCAATGATACCTCACACAAGAGTCTAAATGAAACGGGTCATTAGTTATGAAAGGGGGCGTGGCTTAAGCATAGGGAGCGGGTCAAACCATCACCAATTAAAAAGGAAGTCTGTGCTGAGTTCAATGATACCTCACATAAGACTCTACCTTAAACGGGTAAGGTTTTATGAAAGGGGGTGGCTTAAGCATTAGGGGTGGTCCAAACCATCACCAATGAATAAGGAAGTCTCTGCTGAGTTCAATGATACCTCACATAAGACTCTACCTTAAACGGGTCAAAATGTATGAAAGGGGGCGTCGCTTAAACATAGGGAGCGGGTCAAACCATCACCAATTTAAAAGGAACTCTGCGCTGAGTTCAATTATACCTCACACAAGACTCTACCTTAGATGGGTAAGGTTTTGGAAAGGGGGGCGTGGCGTAAAGCATAGGGGTGCGGCCAAACCATCACCAATGAAGAAGGAACTTTCTGCTGAGTTCAATGATACCTCACACAAGGGTCAACCTTAAATTGTTCAAATGTTATGAAAGGGGGCGTGGCTTAAGCATAGGGGCGGGTCAAACCATCACCAATTAAAAAGGAAGTCTGTGCTGAGTTCAATGATACCTCACACAAGACTCTACGCCAAACGGTTCATTAGCTGTTAAAGGGGGCGTGGCTAAAGCATAGGGTGGGCGCAAACCATCACCAATTAAAAAGGAACTCTCTGCTGAGTTAAATTATACCTCACACAAGACTCTACCTAGATGGGTAAGGTTTTATGAAAGAGGGGTGGCTTAAGCATAGGGGTGCGGCCAAACCATCACCAATTAATAAGGAATTCTCTGCTGAGTTCAATGATATCTCACACAAGACTCTACCTTATAACGGGTCATTAGTTATGAAAGGGGGCGTGGCTAAAGCATAGGAGCGGGTCAAACCATCACCAATTATAAAGGAACTCTGTGCTGAGTTCAATGATACCTCACATAAGACTCTACCTTAAATGGGTAAGGTTTTATGAAAGGGGGTGGCTTAAGCGTAGGGGTGCGCCAAACCATCACCAATGAATAAGGAAGTCTGTGCTGAGTTCAATGATATCTCACATAAGACTCTACCTTAAACGGGTTAAACATTTATGAAAGGGGGCGTGGCTTAAACATAGGGAGCGGGGTCAAACCATCACCAATTAAAAAGGAACTCTCTGCTGAGTTCAATTATACCACACAAGACTCTACCTTAGATGGGTAAGGTTTTATGAAAGGGGGTGGCTGCATATGGGGTGGGCCAAACCATCACCAATGAATAAGGAAGTCTCTGCTGAGTTCAATGATATCTCACACAAGGGTCTACATGAAATGGGTCATTAGTTGTGAAAGGGGCGTGGCTAAAGCATGAGCAGGTCAAACCATCACCAATTAAAAGGAACTCTCTGCTGAGTTCAATTATACCTCACACAAGACTCTACCTTAGATGTGTAAGGTTTTATGAAAGAGGGGGTGGCTTGCTAGGGGACGGGTCAAACCATTACCAATTAAAAAGGAAGTCTGTGCTGAGTTCAATGATACCTCACACAAGACTCTACCTTAAACGGGTCAAAAGTTATGAAAGGGGGCGTGGCTTAACCATGGGGAGCGGGTCAAAACATCACCAATTAAAAAGGAACTCTCTGCTGAGTTCAATTATACCGCACACAAGACTCTACCTTAGATGGGTAAGGTTTTATGAAAGAGGGGGTGGCTTAAGCATTGGGGGCGGTCAAACCATCACCAATGAATAAGGAAGTCTCTGCTGAGTTCAATGATACCTCACATAAGACTCTACCTTAAACGGGTCAGGTTTTATGAAAGGGGGGTGGCTTAAGCGTAGGGGTGTGTCAAACCATCACCAATTAAAAAGGAAGTCTGTGCTGAGTTCAATGATACTCACACAAGGGTCTACATGAAACGGGTCAATAGTTATGAAAGGGGGCGTGGCTTAACCATAGGGAGCGGGTCAAACCATCACCAATTAAAAAGGAACTCTCTGCTGAGTTCAATTATACCTCACACAAGGCTCTACCTTAGATGGGTAAGGTTTTATGAAAGGGGGGGTGGCTTAAGCATAGGGGGTGGGCCAAACCATCACCAATGAATAAGGAAGTCTCTGCTGAGTTCAATGATATCTCACACAAGGGTCTACATGAAACGGGTCATTAGTTATGAAAGGGGGCGTGGCTAAAGCATAGGGAGCGGGTCAAACCATCACCAATTAAAAAGGAACTCTGTGCTGAGTTCAATTATACCTCACACAAGACTCTACCTTAAACGGGTAAGGTTTTATGAAAGGGGGGTGGCTTAAGCGTAGGGGGTGGGCCAAACCATCACCAATGAATAAGGAAGTCTCTGCTGAGTTCAATGATACCTCACATAAGACTCTACCGCAAACGGGTCAAATTTATGAAAGAGGGCGTGGCTTAAAGCATAGGGAGCGGGTCAAACCATCACCAATTAAAAGGAATGCTCTGCTGAGTTTAACTATACCTCACACAAGACTCTACCTTAGATGGGTAAGGTTTTATGAAAGGGGGGTGGCTTAAGCATAGGGGTAGGGCCCAAAACCATCACCAATGAATAAAGGAAGTCTCTGCTGAGTTCAATGATACCTCACACAAAGACTCTACGTCTACGGTTCACTAGCTATGAAAAGGGGGCGGTGCAAAAAGCTTAGGGGGCGGGTCAAAATCATCACCAATGAAGAAGGAACTTTCTGCTGAGTTCAATGATACCCTCACACAAAGGCTCAACCTTAAATTGTTCGTAATGTTATGAAAGGGGGCGTGGCTTAAGCTTAAGGTGGCGGGTCAAACCATCACCAATTAAAAGGAAGTCTGTGCTGAGTTCAATGTTACCTCACACAAGAGTTCTAAATGAAACGGGTCATTAGTCATGAAAGGGGGCGTGGCTAAAGCATAGGGAGCGGCTCAAACCATCACCAATTAAAAAGGAAGTCTGTGCTGAGTTCAATGATACCTCACATAAGACTCTACCTTAAATGGGTAAGGTTTTATGAAAGGGGGGGTGGCTTAAGCATAGGGGGTGGTCCAAACCATCACCAATGAATAAGGAAGTCTCTGCTGAGTTCAATGATATCTCACACAAGGGTCTACATGAAACGGGTCATTAATTATGAAAGGGGGCGTGGCTTAACCATAGGGGAGCGGGTCAAACCATCACCAATTAAAAAGGAACTAGCTTATTTGTAGCAGCACACAATTAAAAAGGAACTCTCTACTGGGATTAAATTAGCCACCTCACACAAGACTCTACCTTAGATGGGTAAGGTTTTTCTGAAAGAGGGGTTGAGAAACTGTAAGCTTGAAATTTGGTCAAACCATCACCAATTAAAAAAGGAAGTCTGTGCTGAGTTCAATGATACCTCACACAAGACTCTTCCTTAAGCAGGTCCAAAAGTTATGAAAGAGGGCATTAAAGCTAACCATGGGAAGCGGGTCAAACCCTCACCAATTAAAAGGAACTCTACTGAGTTCAGTGCATAACTCACATAAGACTCTACCTTAAAGGGTAAGGTCTTATGAAGGGGTAGCTTAACCATAGGGAGCAGGTCAAACCATCCTGTGAATTAAAAAGAGTCTGTGCTGAGTTCAATGATACCTCACATAAAGACTCTACCTTAAACTGGGTCATTAGTTATGAGAAAGAGTGGCTAAAAGCATGGGGGCCCGGGTCAAACCATCATCAATTAAAAGGAACTCTCTGCTGAGTTAAATTATACCTCACACAAGACTCTACCATAGATGGGTAAGGTTTTATGAAAGAGGGGTTGGCTTAAGCTTAGGGGGCGGGTCAAACCATCACCAAATAAAAAGGAAGTCTGTGCTGAGTTCAATGATACCTCAAACAAGACTCTACGTCAAACGGTTCATTAGCTGTTAAAAGGGGCGTGGCTAAAGCATAGGGGGTGGGCCAACCCATCACCAATGAAGAAGGAACTTTCTGCTGAGTTCATTGATACCACACAAGGGTCAACCTTAAATTGTTCAAATGTTATGAAAGGGGGCGTGGTTTAAGCTTAGGGGGCTGGTCAAACCATCACCAATGAATAAGGAAGTCTCTGCTGAGTTCAATGATATCTCACACAAGGGTCTACATGAAATGGGTCATTAGTTATGAAACGGGGCGTGGCTAAAGCATAGGGAGCAGGTCAAACCATCACCAATTAAAAAGGAACTCTCTGCTGAGTTAAATTATACCTCACACAAGACTCTACCTTAGATGGGTAAGGTTTTCTGAAAGAGGGGTTGGCTTAAGCTTAGGGGGCGGGTCAAACCATCACCAATTAAAAAGGAAGTCTGTGCTGAGTTCAATGATACCTCACACAAGACTCTTCCTTAAACGGGTCAAAAGTTATGAAAGAGGGCGTGGCTTAACCATAGGGAGCGGGTCAAACCCTCACCAATTAAAAAGGAACTCTCTGCTGAGTTCAATTATAACTCACATAAGACTCTACCTTAAAGGGGTAAGGTCTTATGAAAGGGGGGGTGGCTTAACCATAGGGAGCAGGTCAAACCATCACCAATTAAAAAGGAAGTCTGTGCTGAGTTCAATGATACCTCACATAAGACTCTACCTTAAACGGGTCATTAGTTATGAAAGGGGGCGTGGCTAAAGCATAGGGAGCGGGTCAAACCATCATCAATTAAAAAGGAACTCTCTGCTGAGTTAAATTATACCTCACACAAGACTCTACCTTAAAGGGGTAAGGTTTTATGAAAGGGGGGGTGGCTTAACCATAGGGAGCAGGTCAAACCATCACCAATTAAAAAGGAAGTCTGTGCTGAGTTCAATGATACCTCACATAAGACTCTACCTTAAACGGGTCATTAGTTATGAAAGGGGGCGTGGCTAAAGCATAGGGAGCGGGTCAAACCATCATCAATTAAAAAGGAACTCTCTGCTGAGTTCAATTATACCTACAGAAGACTCTACCTTAGATGGGTAAGGTTTTATGAAAGGGGGTGGCTTAAGCACAGGTGGTGGGCCAAACCATCACCAGTGAATAAGGAAGTCTCTGCTGAGTTCAATGATATCTCACATAAGACTCTACTAAACGGTCAACATTTATGAAAGAGTTTGAGGCGTGAGCTTACGTGGCTTAAACCATCACCAAGGCTGAAGAAGGAACTTTTGCTGATTGTAATTACCTCACATAAGACTGTACCTTGAAGGGTAAAGTTATGAAAAAGGGTGCTTCTAGTGGCCGGAGGTCAAACCATCACCAATTAAAAAGGAACTCTCTGCTGAGTTCAATTATACCTCACACAAGACTCTACCTTAGATGGGTAAGGTTTTATGAAACAGGGCGTGGCTTAAACATAGGGAGCGGGTCAAACCGTCACCAATTAAAAAGGAACTCTCTGCTGAGTTCAATTATACCTCACACAAGGGTCAACCTCAAATTGTTCAAATGTTATGAAAGGGGGCGTGGCTTAAGCTTAGGGGGCGGGTCAAACCATCACCAATTAAAAAGGAAGTCTGTGCTGAGTTCAATGATACCTCACATAAGACTCTACCTTAAACGGGTCATTAGTTATGAAAGGGGTGTGGCTAAAGCATAGGGAGCGGGTCAAACCATCATCAATTAAAAAGGAACTCTGCTGAGTTAAATTATACCTCACACAAGACTCTACCATAGATGGGTAAGGTTTTCTGAAAGAGGGGTTGGCTTAAGCTTAGGGGGCGGGTCAAACCATCACCAATTAAAAAGGAAGTCTGTGCTGAGTTCAATGATACCTCACACAAGACTCTTCCTTAAACGGGTCAAAAGTTATGAAAGAGGGCGTGGCTTAACCATAGGGAGCGGGTCAAACCCTCACCAATTAAAAAGGAACTCTCTGCTGAGTTCAATTATAACTCACATAAGACTCTACCTTAAAGGGGTAAGGTCTTATGAAAGGGGGTCTTAACCATAGAGAACAGGTCCAAACCATCACCAATTAAAAGGAAGTCTGTGCTGAGTTCAATGATACCTCACATAAGACTCTACCTTAAACGGGTCATTAGTTATGAAGGGGCGTGGCTAAAGCATAGGGAGCGGGTCAAACCATCATCAATTAAAAAGGAACTCTCTGCTGAGTTAAATTATACCTCAAACAAGACTCTACCATAGATGGGTAAGGTTTTATGAAAGAGGGGTTGGCTTAAGCTTAGGGGGCAGGTCAAACCATCACCAATTAAAAAGGAAGTCTGTGCTGAGTTCAATGATACCTCACATAAGACTCTACCTTAAACGGGTCATTAGTTATGAAAGGGGGCGTGGCTAAAGCATAGGGAGCGGGTCAAACCATCACCAATTAAAAAGGAACTCTCTGCTGAGTTCAATTATACCTCACACAAGACTCTACCTTAGATGGGTAAGGTTTTATAAAAGGGGGGGTGCATATGGGGTGGGCCAAACCATCACCAATGAATAAGGAAGTCTCTGCTGAGTTCAATGATATGTCACACAAGGGTCTACATGAAACGGGTCATTAGTTATAAAAGGGGGCGTGGCTAAAGCATAGGGGGTGGGCCAAACCATCACCAATGAAGAAGGAAATTTCTGCTGAGTTCATTGATACCTCACACAAGACTCTACGTCATACGGTTCATTAGCTGTGAAAAGGGGCGTGGTTAAAGATTAGGGGGCGGGTCAAACCATCACCAATTAAAAAGGAACTCTCTGCTGAGTTCAATTATACCTCACACAAGTCTCCACCTTAGATGGGTAAGGTTTTATGAAAGGGGGGGTGGCTTAAGCACAGGGGTAGGCCAAACCATCACCAATGAATAAGGAAGTCTCTGCTGAGTTCAATGATATCTCACACAAGGGTCTACATGAAACGGGTCATTAGTTATGAAAGGGGGGGTGGCTTAAGCACAGGGGGTAGGCCAAACCATCACCAATTAAAAAGGAAGTCTGTGCTGAGTTCAATGATACCTCACATAAGGGTCTACATGAAACGGGTCATTAATTATGAAAGGGGGCGTGGCTAAAGCATCACCAATTAAAAAGGAAGTCTGTGCTGAGTTCAATGATATCTCACATAAGACTCTACCCTAAACGGGTCAAAATGTATGAAAGGGGGCGTGGCTGAACCATAGGGGGCCGGGTCAAACCATCACCAATTAAAAGGGAACTCTGCTGAGTTCAATTATACCTCACACAAGACTCTACCTTAGATGGGTAAGGTTTTATGAAGGGTGCTTGCTAAAGCATAGGGGGTGGGCCAAACCATCACCAATGAAGAAGGAACTTTCTGCTGAGTTCATTGATACCTCACACAAGGTTCAACCTTAAATTGTTCAAATGTTATGAAAGGGGGCGTGGCTAAAGCATAGGGGGCGGGTCAAACCATCACCAAATAAAAAGGAAGTCTGTGCTGAGTTCAATGATACCTCAAACAAGACTCTACGTCAAACGGTTCATTAGCTGTTAAAAGGGGCGTGGCTAAAGCATAGGGGGTGGGCCAACCCATCACCAATGAAGAAGGAACTTTCTGCTGAGTTCATTGATACCACACAAGGGTCAACCTTAAATTGTTCAAATGTTATGAAAGGGGGCGTGGTTTAAGCTTAGGGGGCTGGTCAAACCATCACCAATTAAAAAGGAAGTCTGTGCTGAGTTCAATGATACCTCACATAAGACTCTACCTTAAACGGGTCATTAGTTATGAAAGGGGGCGTGGCTAAAGCATAGGGAGCGGGTCAAACCATCATCAATTAAAAAGGAACTCTCTGCTGAGTTAAATTATACCTCACACAAGACTCTACCTTAGATGGGTAAGGTTTTATGAAAGAGGGGTTGGCTTAAGCTTAGGGGGCGGGTCAAACCATCACCAATTAAAAAGGAAGTCTGTGCTGAGTTCAATGATACCTCACACAAGACTCTTCCTTAAACGGGTCAAAAGTTATGAAAGAGGGCGTGGCTTAACCATAGGGAGCGGGTCAAACCCTCACCAATTAAAAAGGAACTCGCTGCTGAGTTCAATTATAACTCACATAAGACTCTACCTTAAAGGGGTAAGGTTTTATGAAAGGGGGGGTGGCTTAACCATAGGGAGCAGGTCAAACCATCACCAATTAAAAAGGAAGTCTGTGCTGAGTTCAATGATACCTCACATAAGACTCTACCCATAAACGGGTCATTAGTTATGAAAGGGGCGTGGCTAAAGCATAGGGGCGGGTCAAACCATCATCAATTAAAAAGGAACTCTCTGCTGAGTTCAATTATACCTCACAGAAGACTCTACCTTAGATGGGTAAAGTTTTTATGAAAAGGGGGTGGCATAAGCACAGGTGGTGGGCCAAACCATCACCAATGAATAAGGGAGTCTCTGCTGAGTTCAATGATATCTCACATAAGACTCTACCGCAAAAGTAGTTAACATTTATGAAAGAGGGGGTGGCTTAAGCGTAGGGGGTGGGTCAAACCATCACCAATGAAGAAGGAACTTTCTGCTGAGTTCAATGATACCTCACATAAGACTCTACCTTAAACGGGTCAAAAGTTATGAAAGGGGGCGTGGCTTAACCATAGGGAGCGGGTCAAACCATCACCAATTAAAAAGGAACTCTCTGCTGAGTTCAATTATACCTCACACAAGGGTCAACCTCAAATTGTTCAAATGTTATGAAAGGGGGCGTGGCTTAAGCTTAGGGGGCGGGTCAAACCATCACCAATTAAAAAGGAACTCTCTGCTGAGTTCAATTATAACTCACATAAGACTCTACCTTAAAGGGGTAAGGTCTTATGAAAGGGGGGGTGGCTTAACCATAGGGAGCAGGTCAAACCATCACCAATTAAAAAGGAAGTCTGTGCTGAGTTCAATGATACCTCACATAAGACTCTACCTTAAACGGGTCATTAGTTATGAAAGGGGGCGTGGCTAAAGCATCACCAATTAAAAAGGAAGTCTGTGCTGAGTTCAATGATATCTCACATAAGACTACCTTAAACGGGTCAAAATGTATTGAAAGGGGCGTGGCTGAACCATAGGGAGCGGGTCAAACCATCACCAATTAAAAAGGAACTCTGCTGAGTTCAATTATACCTCACACAAGACTCTACCTTAGATGGGTAAGGTTTTATGAAAGGGGGGGGTGGCTAAAGCAAAGGGGGTGGGCCAAACCATCACCAATGAAGAAGGAACTTTCTGCTGAGTTCATTGATACCTCACACAAGGGTCAACCTTAAATTGTTCAAATGTTATGAAAGGGGGCGTGGCTAAAGCATAGGGGGCGGGTCAAACCATCACCAATTAAAAAGGAAGTCTGTGCTGAGTTCAATGATACCTCAAACAAGACTCTACGTCAAACGGTTCATTAGCTGTTAAAAGGGGCGTGGCTAAAGCATAGGGGGTGGGCCAACCCATCACCAATGAAGAAGGAACTTTCTGCTGAGTTCATTGATACCTCACACAAGGGTCAACCTTAAATTGTTCAAATGTTATGAAAGGGGGCGTGGTTTAAGCTTAGGGGGCTGGTCAAACCATCACCAATGAATAAGGAAGTCTCTGCTGAGTTCAATGATATCTCACACAAGGGTCTACATGAAATGGGTCATTAGTTATGAAACGGGGCGTGGCTAAAGCATAGGGAGCAGGTCAAACCATCACCAATTAAAAAGGAACTCTCTGCTGAGTTAAATTATACCTCACACAAGACTCTACCTTAGATGGGTAAGGTTTTATGAAAGAGGGGTTGGCTTAAGCTTAGGGGGCGGGTCAAACCATCACCAATTAAAAAGGAAGTCTGTGCTGAGTTCAATGATACCTCACACAAGACTCTTCCTTAAACGGGTCAAAAGTTATGAAAGAGGGCGTGGCTTAACCATAGGGAGCGGGTCAAACCCTCACCAATTAAAAAGGAACTCTCTGCTGAGTTCAATTATAACTCACATAAGACTCTACCTTAAAGGGGTAAGGTTTTATGAAAGGGGGGGTGGCTTAACCATAGGGAGCAGGTCAAACCATCACCAATTAAAAAGGAAGTCTGTGCTGAGTTCAATGATACCTCACATAAGACTCTACCTTAAACGGGTCATTAGTTATGAAAGGGGGCGTGGCTAAAGCATAGGGAGCGGGTCAAACCATCATCAATTAAAAAGGAACTCTCTGCTGAGTTCAATTATACCTCACAGAAGACTTACCTTAGATGGGTAAGGTTTTATGAAAGGGGGGGTGGCTTAAGCACAGGTGGTGGGCCAAACCATCACCAATGAATAAGGAAGTCTCTGCTTAGTTCAATGATATCTCACATAAGACTCTACCTTAAACGGGTCAACATTTATGAAAGAGGGGGTGGCTTAAGCGTAGGGGGTGGGTCAAACCATCACCAATGAAGAAGGAACTTTCTGCTGAGTTCAATGATACCTCACATAAGACTCTACCTTAAACGGGTCAAAAGTTATGAAAGGGGGCGTGGCTTAACCATAGGGAGCGGGTCAAACCCTCACCAATTAAAAAGGAACTCTCTGCTGAGTTCAATTATAACTCACATAAGACTCTACCTTAAAGGGGTAAGGTCTTATGAAAGGGGGGGTGGCTTAACCATAGGGAGCAGGTCAAACCATCACCAATTAAAAAGGAAGTCTGTGCTGAGTTCAATGATACCTCACATAAGACTCTACCTTAAACGGGTCATTAGTTATGAAAGGGGGCGTGGCTAAAGCATAGGGAGCGGGTCAAACCATCATCAATTAAAAAGGAACTCTCTGCTGAGTTAAATTATACCTCAAACAAGACTCTACCATAGATGGGTAAGGTTTTATGAAAGAGGGGTTGGCTTAAGCTTAGGGGGCAGGTCAAACCATCACCAATTAAAAAGGAAGTCTGTGCTGAGTTCAATGATACCTCACATAAGACTCTACCTTAAACGGGTCATTAGTTATGAAAAGGGGCGTGGCTAAAGCATAGGGAGCGGGTCAAACCATCATCAATTAAAAGGAACTCTCTTTTAAGTTTATACCTCACACAAGACTCTACCTTAGATGGGTAAGGTTTTATGAAAGGGGTGTGCTTAAGCATAGGGGGTGGGCCAAACCATCACCAATGAATAAGAAAGTCTCTGCTGAGTTCAATGATATCTCACATAAGACTCTACCTTAAACGGGTCAACATTTATGAAAGAGGGGGGTGTGGCTTAAAGCGTAGGGGTGGGTCAAACCATCACCAATGAAGAAAAGGAACTTTCTGCTGAGTTCAATGATACCTCACATAAGACTCTACCTTAAACGGGTCATTAGTTATGAAAGAGGGCGTGGCTTAACCATAGGGAGCGGGTCAAACCATCATCAATTAAAAAGGAACTCTCTGCTGAGTTAAATTATACCTCAAACAAGACTCTACCATAGATGGGTAAGGTTTTATGAAAGAGGGGTTGGCTTAAGCTTAGGGGGCAGGTCAAACCATCACCAATTAAAAAGGAAGTCTGTGCTGAGTTCAATGATACCTCACATAAGACTCTACCTTAAACGGGTCATTAGTTATGAAAGGGGCGTGGCTAAAGCATAGGGGAGCGGGTCAAACCATCACCAATTAAAAAGGAACTCTCTGCTGAGTTCAATTATACCTCACACAAGACTCTACCTTAGATGGGTAAGGTTTTTATGAAAGGGGGTGGCTTAAGCATAGGGGTGGGTCAAACCATCACCAATGAATAAGGAAGTCTCTGCTGAGTTCAATGATATCTCACATAAGACTCTACCGCAAAGGGGTCAACATTTATGAAAGAGGGGTGGCTTAAAGCGTAGGGGGTCAGGTCAAACCATCACCAATGAAGAAGGAACTTTCTGCTGAGTTCAATGATACCTCACATAAGACTCTACCTTAAACGGGTCATTAGTTATGAAAGGGGGCGTGGCTAAAGCATAGGGAGCGGGTCAAACCATCACCAATTAAAAAGGAACTCTCTGCTGAGTTCAATTATACCTCACACAAGACTCTACCTTAGATGGGTAAGGTTTTATAAAAGGGGGGGTGCATATGGGGTGGGCCAAACCATAACCAATGAATAAGGAAGTCTCTGCTGAGTTCAATGATATGTCACACAAGGGTCTACATGAAACGGGTCATTAGTTATAAAAGGGGGCGTGGCTAAAGCATAGGGGGTGGGCCAAACCATCACCAATGAAGAAGGAAATTTCTGCTGAGTTCATTGATACCTCACACAAGACTCTACGTCATACGGTTCATTAGCTGTGAAAAGGGGCGTGGTAAAAGATTAGGGGGCGGGTCAAACCATCACCAATTAAAAAGGAACTCTCTGCTGAGTTCAATTATAACTCACACAAGTCTCTACCTTAGATGGGTAAGGTTTTATGAAAGGGGGGGTGGCTTAAGCACAGGGGGTAGGCCAAACCATCACCAATGAATAAGGAAGTCTCTGCTGAGTTCAATGATATCTCACACAAGGGTCTACATGAAACGGGTCATTAGTTATGAAAGGGGGCGTGGCTAAAGTATAGGGAGCGGTTCAAACCATCACCAATTAAAAAGGAAGTCTGTGCTGAGTTCAATGATACCTCACATAAGGGTCTACATGAAACGGGTCATTAATTATGAAAGGGGGCGTGGCTAAAGCATCACCAATTAAAAAGGAAGTCTGTGCTGAGTTCAATGATATCTCACATAACACTCTACCTTAAACGGGTCAAAATGTATGAAAGGGGGCGTGGCTGAACCATAGGGGAGCGGTCAAACCATCACCAATTAAAAAGGAACTCTGCTGAGTTCAATTATACCTCACACAAGACTCTACCTTAGATGGGTAAGGTTTTATGAAAGGGGGGGTGGCTAAAGCATAGGGGGTGGGCCAAACCATCACCAATGAAGAAGGAACTTTCTGCTGAGTTCATTGATACCTCACACAAGGGTCAACCTTAAATTGTTCAAATGTTATGAAAGGGGGCGTGGCTAAAGCATAGGGGGCGGGTCAAACCATCACCAATTAAAAAGGAAGTCTGTGCTGAGTTCAATGATACCTCAAACAAGACTCTACGTCAAACGGTTCATTAGCTGTTAAAAGGGGCGTGGCTAAAGCATAGGGGGTGGGCCAACCCATCACCAATGAAGAAGGAACTTTCTGCTGAGTTCATTGATACCTCACACAAGGGTCAACCTTAAATTGTTCAAATGTTATGAAAGGGGGCGTGGTTTAAGCTTAGGGGGCTGGTCAAACCATCACCAATGAATAAGGAAGTCTCTGCTGAGTTCAATGATATCTCACACAAGGGTCTACATGAAATGGGTCATTAGTTATGAAACGGGGCGTGGCTAAAGCATAGGGAGCAGGTCAAACCATCACCAATTAAAAAGGAACTCTCTGCTGAGTTAAATTATACCTCACACAAGACTCTACCTTAGATGGGTAAGGTTTTATGAAAGAGGGGTTGGCTTAAGCAGGGGGCGGGTCAAACCATCACCAATTAAAAAGGAAGTCTGTGCTGAGTTCAATGATACCTCACACAAGACTCTTCCTTAAACGGGTCAAAAGTTATGAAAGAGGGCGTGGCTTAACCATAGGGAGCGGGTCAAACCCTCACCAATTAAAAAGGAACTCTCTGCTGAGTTCAATTATAACTCACATAAGACTCTACCTTAAAGGGGTAAGGTTTTATGAAAGGGGGGGTGGCTTAACCATAGGGAGCAGGTCAAACCATCACCAATTAAAAAGGAAGTCTGTGCTGAGTTCAATGATACCTCACATAAGACTCTACCTTAAACGGGTCATTAGTTATGAAAGGGGGCGTGGCTAAAGCATAGGGAGCGGGTCAAACCATCATCAATTAAAAAGGAACTCTCTGCTGAGTTCAATTATACCTCACAGAAGACTACCTTAGATGGGTAAGGTTTTATGAAAGGGGGGGTGGCTTAAGCACAGGTGGTGGGCCAAACCATCACCAATGAATAAGGAAGTCTCTGCTTAGTTCAATGATATCTCACATAAGACTCTACCTTAAACGGGTCAACATTTATGAAAGAGGGGGTGGCTTAAGCGTAGGGGGTGGGTCAAACCATCACCAATGAAGAAGGAACTTTCTGCTGAGTTCAATGATACCTCACATAAGACTCTACCTTAAACGGGTCAAAAGTTAAGAAAGGGGGCGTGGCTTAACCATAGGGAGTGGGTCAAACCATCACCAATTAATAAGGAACTCTCTGCTGAGTTCAATTATACCTCACACAAGACTCTACCTTAGATGGGTAAGGTTTTATGAAAGGGGGGGTGGCTTAAGCATAGGGGGTGGGCCAAACCATCACCAATGAATAAGGAAGTCTCTGCTGAGTTCAATGATATCTCACACAAGGGTCAACCTTAAATTGTTCAAATGTTATGAAAGGGGACATGGCTTAAGCTTAGGGGGCGGGTCAAACCGTCACCAATTAAAAAGAAAGTCTGTCCTGAGTTCAATGATACCTCACACAAGACTCTACGTCATACGGTTCATTAGCTGTGAAAAGGGGCGTGGTAAAAGATTAGGGGGCGGGTAACACCATCACCAATTAAAAAGGAACTCTCTGCTGAGTTCAATTATACCTCACACAAGTCTCTACCTTAGATGGGTAAGGTTTTATGAAAGGGGGGGTGGCTTAAGCATAGGGGGTGGGCCAAACCATCACCAATGAATAAGGAAGTCTGTGCTGAGTTCAATGATATTTCACACAAGGGTCTACATGAAACGGGTCATTAATTATGAAAGGGGGCGTGGCTAAAGCATCACCAATTAAAAAGGAAGTCTGTGCTGAGTTCAATGATATCTCACATAAGACCTACCTTAAACGGGTCAAAATGTATGAAAGGGGGCGTGGCTTAACCATAGGGAGCGGGTCAAACCATCACCAATTAAAAAGGAACTCTGCTGAGTTCAATTATACCTCACACAAGACTCTACCTTAGATGGGTAAGGTTTTATGAAAGGGGGGGTGGCTAAAGCATAGGGGGTGGGCCAAACCATCACCAATGAAGAAGGAACTTTCTGCTGAGTTCATTGATACCTCACACAAGGGTCAACCTTAAATTGTTCAAATGTTATGAAAGGGGGCGTGGCTAAAGCATAGGGGGCGGGTCAAACCATCACCAATTAAAAAGGAAGTCTGTGCTGAGTTCAATGATACCTCAAACAAGACTCTACGTCAAACGGTTCATTAGCTGTTAAAAGGGGCGTGGCTAAAGCATAGGGGGTGGGCCAACCCATCACCAATGAAGAAGGAACTTTCTGCTGAGTTCATTGATACCTCACACAAGGGTCAACCTTAAATTGTTCAAATGTTATGAAAGGGGGCGTGGTTTAAGCTTAGGGGGCTGGTCAAACCATCACCAATGAATAAGGAAGTCTCTGCTGAGTTCAATGATATCTCACACAAGGGTCTACATGAAATGGGTCATTAGTTATGAAACGGGGCGTGGCTAAAGCATAGGGAGCAGGTCAAACCATCACCAATTAAAAAGGAAGTCTGTGCTGAGTTCAATGATACCTCACACAAGACTCTTCCTTAAACGGGTCAAAAGTTATGAAAGAGGGCGTGGCTTAACCATAGGGAGCGGGTCAAACCATCACCAATTAAAAAGGAACTCTCTGCTGAGTTCAATTATAACTCACATAAGACTCTACCTTAAATGGTAAGGTCAAAAGTTATGAAAGGGGGGTGGCTTAACCATAGGGAGCAGGTCAAACCATCACCAATTAAAAAGGGAAGTCTGTGCTGAGTTCAATGATACCTCACACAAGACTCTACCTTAAATGGGTCATTAGTTATGAAGGGGAGTGGCTTAAGCATAGGGGAGTGGGTCAAACCATCATCAATTAATAAAGGAACTCTCTGCTGAGTTAAATTATACCTCACACAAGACTCTACCATAGATGGGTAAGGTTTGAGAAAGAGGGGCTTGGCTTAAGCTTAGGGCGGGTCAAACCATCACCAATTAAAAAGGAAGTCTGTGCTGAGTTCAATGATACCTCACACAAGACTCTTCCCATAAACGGGTCAAAAGTTATGAAAGAGGGCGTGCGTAACCATAGGGGCCGGGTCAAACCCTCACCAATTAAAAAGGAACTCCGCTGCTGAGTTCAATTATAACTCACATAAGACTCTACCTTAAAGGGGTTAGGTTTTATGAAGGAGGGTGGCTTAACCATAGGGAGCAGGTCAAACCATCACCAATTAAAAAGGAAGTCTGTGCTGAGTTCAATGATACCTCACATAAGACTCTACCTTAAACGGGTCATTAGTTATGAAAGGGGCGTGGCTAAAGCATAGGGACCGGGGTCAAACCATCATCAATTAAAAAGGAACTCTCTGCTGAGTTCAATTATACCTCACACAAGACTCTACCTTAGATGGGTAAGGTTTTTATGAAAGGGGGTGGCTAAAGCAGTAGGTGGTTGGCCAAAACATAACATAATGAAAGAAGAAGAACTCTCTGCTGAGTTCATTGATACCTCACACAAGGGTCAACCTTAAATTGTTCAAATGTTATGAAAAGGGGCGTTGGCTAAAGCATAGGGGCGGGTCAAACCATCACCAATTAAAAAGGAACTCTCTGCTGAGTTCAATGATACCTCAAACAAGACTCTACCTTAAAACGGTTCATTAGCTGTTATAAAGGGGCGTGGCTAAAGCATAGGGGTGGGCCAAACCATCACCAATGAAGAAGGAACTTTCTGCTGAGTTCATTGATACCTCACACAAGGGTCAACCTTAAATTGTTCAAATGTTATGAAAGGGGCGTGGTTTAAGCTTAGGAGGCTGGTCAAACCATCACCAATGAATAAGGAAGTCTCTGCTGAGTTCAATGATATCTCACACAAGGGTCTACATGAAATGGGTCATTAGTTATGAAACGGGGCGTGGCTAAAGCATAGGGAGCAGGTCAAACCATCACCAATTAAAAAGGAACTCTCTGCTGAGTTAAATTATACCTCACACAAGACTCTACCTTAGATGGGTAAGGTTTTATGAAAGAGGGGTTGGCTTAAGCTTAGGGGGCGGGTCAAACCATCACCAATTAAAAAGGAAGTCTGTGCTGAGTTCAATGATACCTCACACAAGACTCTACGTCATAAAGTTCATTAGCTTTGAAAAGGGGCGTGGCAAAAGGTTAGGGGGCGGGTCAAACCATCACCAATTAAAAAGGAAGTCTGTGCTGAGTTCTCACATAAGACTCTACCTTAAACGGGTCAAAAGTTATGACAGGGGTGGCTTAAGCATAGGGGGTGGGCCAAACCATCACCAATGAATAAGGAAGTCTGTGCTGGGTTCAATGATATCTCACACAAGGGTCTACATGAAACAGGACATTACTTATAAATGGGGGCGTGGCTAAGCACAGAGGGGCGGGCCAAACCATGACCAATGTATAAGGAACTCCGTGCTGAGTGGCCTGAGGAATTGGGCGTGGTTAAAGTATAGGGGGCTGCTCAGTATCACATGTAGACCACACATTATAAGTTTCATGTAAATCAGATGATGTTTGTCATATAAGGCGCATTTCCTGTTGCCAGCGGGGGGCGCTATGACCAAAAGTTAATTTTTGCCTGTAGGTGTCCTCAGGCCTGGACCCTTGTCAATCATGAGAAATTTCGGGCAGATACGACAACGTACACTCAAGTTACAACAACTTCTTTGTTCATCGCTAAACACTCAAAATGGCCGCCACGCCACGCCCACACCGTCTGACGAAAAGTTTTTCTTTTAATAACTTTTCATCGTTAAGGTGTTGGGATCAAGTTTGTTGATTGGATGAAATCTGTAGGAGGAGTTCGTTAAAGTATAGCAACTTGACATTTAGGCCTACTTCCTGTTGCCACTAGGGGGCGCTATGACTTTAAGTAAATATCGGCCTTTATTTGTCCTCAGGGTTGGACTCTTATGAATCCTGAAAAGTTTCGAGGTAATCGGACAAGGTACACTCGAGTTACACCCACTTCCTGTTTCGGTGGCGAAACACACAAAATGGCCGCCCCGCCACGGCCACGTCCCATGACGAAAAGTTTTTCTTTTAACAACTTTTCATCTTTAACTTCTTAAGATGGCACAGTTTGAAGTTGATCGGATGAAATCTCTAGGAGGAGTTCGTTAAAGTACGACATGTGGAAATGGCCAAAATCGCACTAATTTCGAACATTTAATTCAAAATGGCGGACTTCCTGTTGGGTTTAGGGTATGGCTCTAATGAAGTTTTTTGTACATCTTGACATGTTACATATGTGTACCAAGTGTCGTGAGTCTACATTAAACGCACTGCAGGTGCTCAATTTTCTTAACTTTCTAGTGTGCGCTAGCGAGTCATTTTTGTGCGCCTATTCCTGAAACCCTCAAAATACGTACATTTTCACCAGACTTGATGCGACTGCCAAATTTGGTGAGTTTTTGAATATATTAAGCCCCTCAAAAAGCCAATTCATTTGACGGGAAAATAATAATAATTAAAGCTGCGAGCAGCGATGGACGGGCCCTCGCGCCTCTGCGCGCGTCGGGGTTTCCGGCGGACGCCGCTCCTTGCGACCGCGCATTTGCGCGGCACTCAGATGCCGCGAATCGTCAACAATGAAAAGGGAACTTCCCGCCGAGTACAACGATAGCTCACACAAGACTCTACGTCATATGGTTCATTAGCTGTGAAAAGGGCCGTGACAAAAGCGTAGGGGGCTGGTCAAACCATCACCAATTAAAAAGGAAGTCTGTGCTGAGTTCAATGATACCTCACACAAGAATCTACCTTAGATGGGTCAGCATTTATTCAAAAGGGCGTGGCTTCAACATAGGGGGCGGGCCAAACCATCACCAATGAAGAAGGAAGTCGCTGCTGAGTTCATTGATACCTCACACAAGGGTATACCTTAAATGGTTCAAATTTTAAGAAAGGGGGCGGGGCTTAAGCATAGGGGGCGGGTCAAACCATGACCAATTAAAAACGAAGTCTCTGCTGAGTTCAATGACACCTCACACAAGACTCTACCTTAAACGGTTCAAATGTTATGAAAGGGGGCGTGGCCTGAGTAAGTGGGCGTGGCTATATTATAGGGGGCAGCTCAGTATCACACGTAGACCACACATTCTGAGTTTCATGCAAATCGGATGATGTTTGTCATATAAGGCGCATTTCCTGTTGCCAGCGGGTGGCGCTATGACCAAAAGTAAATTTTGGCCTGTAGTTGTCCTCAGGCCTGGACCCTTGTCAATCGTGAGAAATTTCGGGCAGATACGACAACGTACACTCAAGTTACAACAACTTCTTTGTTCATCGCTAAACACTCAAAATGGCCGCCACGCCACGCCCACACCGTCTGACGAAAAGTTTTTCTTTTAATAACTTTTCATCGTTTAGGTGTTGGGATGGTACAGACCAAGTTTGAAGTCCATCGGATGAAATCTCTAGGAGGAGTTCGTTAAAGTATAGCACCTTGACTTTTAGGCCTACTTCCTGTTGCTACTAGGGGGCGCTATGACTTTAAGTAAATATCGGCCGTTATTTGTCCTCAGGGTTGGAGTCTTATGAATCCTGAAAAGTTTTGAGGTAATCGGACAACGTACACTCGAGTTACACCCACTTCCTGTTTCGGCGGCGAAACGCACAAAATGGCCGCGCTGCCACGGCCACGCCCTATGACGAAAAGTTTTTCTTTTAACAACTTTCATCTTTAACATCTTAAGAATGTACAGACCGAGTTTGAAGTTGATCGGATCTCTAGGAGGAGTTCGTTAAAGTACAACATGTGGAAATGGTCACAATCGCACTAATTTCGAACTTTGAAATCAAAATGGCGGACTTCCTGTTGGGTTTAGGGTATGGTGTCACTACCCAAAATGAGTAGAGTGCAGCTTTGAGTTGCGCATGCGTCACTTTGCGACGAGTGCAGATGTGAGTTGCGCATGCGTCACTTTGCGACAAGTAGCCTACAAGATGCTAACGGCGGTTTGAGCTAACGTTAGCAATCAAGTAGCCTACTAGATGCTAACGGCGTTTTTAGCTAACGTTAGCAATCAAGTAGCTAGCCTACTAGATGCTAATGGCGTTTTTAGCTAACGTTAGCAGTCAAACAATCATAAATAGCTAAAACGTTTTTGAAATGACTGCTAGCTACAAGTTTGCAATCAAACACAACATCGGCTGTCACTTGAATGGCGTTTTGAGCTAACGTTAGCAGTCAAACAATCATAAATAGCTAAAACTTTTTGAAATGACTGCTAGCTACAAGTTTGCAATCAAACACAACATCGGCTGTCACTTGAATGGCGTTTTGAGCTAACGTTAGCAATCTAACAATCATAGAGAGCCAAAACGTTTTTGAAATGACTGCTAGCTACAAGTAAGCAATCAGACACAAAGACTGTCACTTTATTGGCGTTTTGAGCTAACGTTAGCAACCAAACAATCATAGATAGCTAAAACGTTTTAGAAATGATTTCCATCTTCTGTTATTGTATGTAAAGAGAAAAGTTCATTATTTTACAGATTTCACAAATTTCAGTAAGACACGTTATGCCGTAAACAGTTTAAATCTGACCATGCGCAACTCACATTTGCACTCGACCAAAGCCAGTCTGACTCGGCTAACATCGGGTATGACACGTTATGCCGTAAACCGTTTAAATCTGAGCATGCGCAACTCAAAGCTGCACTCTACTTATTTTGGGTAGTGACAACGGCTCTAATGAAGTTTTCTGTACATCTTGACATGTTACATATGTCTACCAAGTTTCGTGAGTCTACGTTAAACGCACTGCAGGGGCTCAATTTTCTTAACTTTCTAGGGGGCGCTAGCGAGCCATTTTTGTGCGCCTATTCCCGAAACCCTTAAAATACGTAAATTTTCACTAGACTTGATGCGGCCGCCAAATTTGGTGAGTTTTTGAATATGTTAAGCCCCTCAAAAAGGCAATTCATTTGACGGGAAAATAATAGAAACAATAATAATAGAATAATTTCTTCAGTTTCAATAGGGCCTTCGCCGCTGTCAGCGCTCGGGCCCTAAAAAGAAAGAAAGAAACAAACAATAATTCCTTCAGTTTCAATAATTCCTTCAGTTTCAATAGGGCCTTCGCCGCTGTTGCTGTCGGTGCTCGGGCCCTAATTAAACTTAAACGGTAGCATAATAAGGGTTCTTACATTAACGTTAACAGAAGCATTTGTAGCATTGAACGAAGAAGCATTGAACGAAGAGCTGCGGGAGCTCCATGAAAGGGCTACGAGAGAGAGAGAGAGAGAGAGAGAGAGCTACCAGTAGTAGCTAGTAGGTAACAGGTCCCACTCCATGCAACACAGACACTCCTGTCCGGTGGCCATAGCTTCACAATGTCCGCAGATACACCACCAGTTCCCCAAAGTACGAGGCATTGACTACTCTCGCTCTATCTTAGCCCTTTCACAGAGATCACGCAGTTCTTCGTTCAATAAACTGTCTGTACACTTTTCTCAATAGTTCTGTTAGAGGTGCAATATGTAATATTGTATGTAATACTGGCAGCTAGCGGTTAAAATAGTTACTGCACTACCAATTCAAAATACTTGAGAGTCGTTTCCCCCGCCCCCTCCCGCCCAGACTCGAAGTTCACGGGGGTTGCCAGGCTGAGACCGCAGCATTCACAACAATGTTGCTAGACGCTTTCCTCACATAGCCAGACATTACTCCACAGCACAGCGGAGTCTTTTATATACAGTGCCTTGCGAAAGTATTCGGCCCCCTTGAACTTTTCGACCTTTTGCCACATTTCAGGCTTCAAACATAGAGATATAAAACTGTATTTTTTTGTGAAGAATCAACAACAAGTGGGACACAATCATGAAGTGGAACGAAATTTATTGGATATTTCAAACTTTTTTAACAAATAAAAAACTGAAAAATTGGGCGTGCAAAATTATTCAGCCCCTTTACTTTCAGTGCAGCAAACTCTCTCCAGAAGTTCAGTGAGGATCTCTGAATGATCCAAGGTTGACCTAAATGACTAATGATGATAAATAGAATCCAGCTGTGTGTAATCAAGTCTCCGTATAAATGCACCTGCTCTGTGATAGTCTCAGAGGTCCGTTTAAAGCGCAGAGAGCATCATGAAGAACAAGGAACACACCAGGCTGGTCCGCGATACTGTTGTGGAGAAGTTTAAAGCCGGATTTTGATACAAAAATATTTCCCAAGCTTTAAACATCCCAAGGAGCACTGTGCAAGCGATAATATTGAAATGGAAGGAGTATCAGACCACTGCAAATCTACGAAGACCCGGCCGTCCCTCTAAACTTTCAGCTCATACAAGGAGAAGACTGATCAGAGATGCAGCCAAGAGGCCCATGATCACTCTGGATGAACTGCAGAGATCTACAGCTGAGGTGGGAGACTCTGTCCATAGGACAACAATCAGTCGTATACTGCACAAATCTGGCCTTTATGGAAGAGTGGCAAGAAGAAAGCCATTTCTTAAAGATATCCATAAAAAGTGTCGTTTAAAGTTTGCCACAAGCCACCTGGGAGACACACCAAACATGTGGAAGAAGGTGCTGTGGTCAGATGAAACCAAAATCGAACTTTTTGGCAACAATGCAAAACGTTATGTTTGGCGTAAAAGCAACACAGCTCATCACCCTGAACACACCATCCCGAGCGGAGTAGCTAACGTTAGATGCTGTCATAAAAGCCCGTGCTCACGCGGAGCTCTGTAACCAACTGACAGACACACTTTTTCGGCTTAAAATTACAGTATGAACCGCTAAAAACACAACAATGTCACTATCCTCTCCACACGCCAGTCAGGCACACTTCCTCGGCTTAGAATTACAAGACAAAACGCTAAATATACCACTACCTTGCCGACGGAACACACTTCATTGGCTTAGAATTACGGCAACAATCGCTAAACACACTGCAAACTCACAGTCCTCTCTTCCCGATTTACAGCCCCCCTCTCGTGGCTTAAAATAACTCACAGTTGTCGGCTCCAGCCGCTTAACTACGTTACGGCGAAAACGCGCCATGGGCTGCTTGCCTGGTCCTCCCGGTAACGTTAGCAGTTAACAGGGTTAGCATGGCGGCGTTAGCCAGGACCAGTCGGGATCACTTTACTGGCTAAGTCTCAATTGTTTTTGCGAGTAACCAACTCGGGTACTCTAGCTATATAATTCAATGTGAGTACACAAATGTTGAAATGACACAAAATGCCCATCCCTAGTGGCTGTGATAAATTAGCCTGAAGCTATGCTTACCTGTTCAGGAGGAAATAAGCCAATTCTGCGTCCTTTTGGGATCTAAGCTGTCTCCATCTTTCAAATGCATCTCCAATATTTACTGGTTGTTACGTCTCTGGTCACGCAACTGTTAGAAACATGCTGTTTTCTTTTTTTTAGGTCGGGTAGAATCTATCTCCGTTGATCCTGTTCGTTTGTGTGCTGCTTTCATGGCTGTACTACCGTTACAGCTGTAGCGCGCTGGGTTTATGTTTTTACAGGTATATCTGGCAACCCGGCCTGGCTGTCAAACTGGGCAGTTGATAACAACACACAGATCAAAACATAAACAGAAATTCCGTCACGGAATGTAAATTTCAAAAAGAAAAAATACTGACATTAGCATTGTTGTCAGAAAAGATAGTATTTCAGTTTAACATGTTTCCTTAATATCTGATGAGGCATTGGTGTCATTTTTGGATTTATTACAGTACAAATATTACATACTGGACCTTTAACATGTAGGAACCCTCATTATGCTACCGTTGAAGTTTGGTGATATTTTGAGCCTTTTCACTGGTACAAAATGCCTTTTTATTTTTACTTTCCCTGTGCCCCGAATAACACTAGCCACTAGCTACAACTGATAAACACACCGATTTCTAAATCTTTGCTAACGTTACGCATATACAGTAACGGCTTATAAAAATAGATGAAAATGCCACCGGACATTAAACTTTACGAACACAAATGGCATAAAAGACAGCAACCCAGCTAGCTAACAGCCTAAATGTTAGCTAGTTGATAGGTTCAGTTAGCTTAAAGTTAGCTCGGGGTGTACCCAGCTAGCAAAAAGTTGTCTATTAGACGTTGAATAGACGTAAATCTTCAACGTCTAATTATGGTCTATTGAAGGTTGAAAATGAAAATTGAAAAGACGTCAAATTTGTCCGACTTTTCAACGTTGAAAACAGGTCGATCTTCAACGTTTACTCAATGCCTATTGACAATTCTCAATTCTCAAGTCACAACACATTAACATGCCAATAACATTTTAGATTAACATTTGAATGAAACAAAAAGCTTTAAAACGTTCACTTAGAATAGCTTTATTATACTAACTTATAAAACAGCACATTTTAAATATAATGCAATAAACCTACACAGTACACACAGATTTCACATTCCAAAAAACATTACTACAGTAGAAAAGGTTGACACTAGACCTATTTTAAAACTATTTGAAAACCAATTTAAGTAAATACAAAACATACAAGAACAAGATTAACATTTGAAAGTTCACTAAGTAAAGCTTTAAAGTGCTCATATGCTCATTTTCAGGTTCATAATTGTATTTAGAGGTTGTATCAGAATATTTTCAGAAAACACCATCTTTTTGTTGTACTGCACATTGCTGCAGCTCCTCTTTTCACCCTGTGTGAGTTTTAGCTACAGAGTGAGACATCTCACTTCTGTTCCATCTATGTTCAGTTGCGACGTAACACGCGCGGTACCGCGAACTAGTAGTTTCAGTTTGAGTATGACACATGCCGTGCTAGCGGCTAGTGAGCATTAACGTTGTGTAAAGGTGTACAACGTTTTCTTGAAAAGTCTGACATAATGAGGCTAGGACCACAATAGAACTCGTGTGTTTGAGCACAGTGTTTTCTGTTGGGATAAGTAATGCTTTTGGGGGACTTTGGGCTTTTTCACTTTGTAAACCTATACCGTGCACAAAAAGATATATAACATAATAAAGGAAAGGGAAAAAGCCAAAAATCATAATATGACCACATAACTTTGATCAGAAAATAAGATTTATAATACAAATGTTCACATGCAATTCTAAATTCCTTTGCGACCTCCACCTCCAGCTCTCCCGGGAGCATGTTTAAGTGTCTCAGCCATGGCAGCCCTGATTTCGACTTCTGTGGCAGTTTTACTCCACTGCATTACTGCAGCTGCAAAAGAAAATACATTAGATGGTGCATACCACATGTCTTACATAATTAAGACTCCTACTACACATTGTCTTTACATTTAATCAATTAACAATTTCATGGATTTGCATACCTTCCCAAAATAAATACAATTGGTAAGTTAAATTAGATATATATATATAAAAATGAAAAATGCAGTTACCTTTTACCACAGAGTAAAAAATGGTGTCCTGGAAGGCTTTTTTGACACTCGTACCCCGCCCCTTCATGTTGAAAGAAGCAATTAGGCTGTTGGTGAAGAGCCTGTGAATACATTCAGAAAATGGAAACAAAATCGAAGGGTGAGGTCCATGCCAAAATTCTACAAATTCTCCTTTATGTTTGCATTATTCCTACTGAATCATCTTTTTCCACATTTTTGCTTTTCTAAGTGCTAAAAGGAGGGCAAACACAGCAGGTAATGAGTAAAAATGTAACTGCATAATTACATTCTATATTCTGAGCATGTGACAGTTGTTTAATACCTGTCCATCACTTTATGGACGCAGTCTTTATTGTTCCTCCCTCCCACCTTTGAAAGCTGGGACACCTGTACATGACACATGAAAAGCCACTCAATACATTATGAATAAACCCATGATGTTGGTGAATATACTGATTGTTGCCAGATTGAGCTTAAATGGGAACTGGTCATGTTGACTCATCCATTAACTTTAAGTCCATGATAAATATTATGGGACAGTAGCATACCTCTATACAAAGGCATGAAAATCAGCTTAAAAAGATTTGAGCACTGTGTGTCCCTCAATTACACATTCTTTAAAGCTGGGCATGTTAACTGATGCAGGAGAAAAGCATAGTTTTGTACAATATAGATCATTTAGACTTTTTGGAGACTTGGGGGTCTAGTCTAATTGACATAATTTAGTCCAATTTCTGTATAAATCATACCCTTTGTTCCCAGAGATTGCGGTCCTTGAGACGTGCCTCTTCTTCAGCAAACTGTTCTTGGGTTTCTAGCCTAGCAACATGGACAGCAGAATTCAGGGGCTCATGGTGCCTCCCGACTCTTTTTATCTCAAGAAGTTCAACTAGCTTTCCAAGCACTGACTTCTGGTATTCTGTGGAAGAAAATAGATTAATTTATTTTTGTGTCAAGTACTTTATAAATCTTACTTTATTATTATTATTAAAGAATGATACAATAATAAATATTGACCATGGATGTACTAGCTTGAGACATGGGGAATAAGCTTCTGCTCCTGGACTGTGATGGCATTCCAACTCCACGCTGAGGTGTGCGAGAACGCCTGGATCCTGAAGAAAAATAACAAAAACAGCGTTGAAGCTCATTGAAATAGTTTGTAAAGACAGCTGCTCTGCAATAATGTCAGTAAGTGAGGTAGGACAATTGCCAACTATGAAGAATGCAGCTGATCATGGACTCACTGGATGAGGATGCCCGACCTGCTCTGCTCCTGGACTGTGATGGCATTCCAACTCCACGCTGAGGTGTGTGAGAATGCCTGCATCCTGAAGAAAAACATAGACCCAAAATGCCAACTATGAAGAAAACGGTTTATTCCATGTGTAGTTACGGTAATCCCAGGTTGCAATTAAGACATTCAACTGTCTCATAAGTGTGTTTTGACCTCTGTTCCATGTAGCGGCATCTGAATTCAGGAGTTTTTAAAAAGAGGGAACAAAAAGGTAAAGATATTACCAGGCAGATTGTGAAAATGTAAATATTTAAGACTACCAAGGGTTAAAATCAAATAAAAACAAAACGGTGATACATCTTGCTTGAGTCTATAACCTTACATTAATTCTTAGTCTTAGTGGACATGAGGTAAAACAAATTACTGACTTACTGGCTGTCACTGGACTAAATGCTTCTGATGATTTAGACCTTGTGGGTGAACGGTGAAGCACTGGACGAGAACATCCAGAAACTGAAAAAGGAACAGAAAGGTTGAAAGACTTTGTTTTGAGCCCACACTTGAAAATATGTTATATTCAATTTGCATTGTGAGCAAGTAAAGTAGAATAAATAAAAACATGAAATTACTGTCTGAAGATGAAGGACTATCTGGTTGTATAATGGCGGTGTTAGTCAGTTCTGGGGGTGCAGGTAACTGGAGCAGCATTGCATTTTGTCCTGTGGTTGTTAGAAGAAAAAATAAATTCCAAAACCAGAAGCATTTACAGCAACTTAAATGACAGAAAAACTCAAATATTGACAACCATTCCCTGAAGTTTGATGACTGAATTATACCACTGGATGAGCCCAGCTAACTATATTTTACTCACCCCTATGTGAGAGCTTAATCTTTGGCGGAGGAACTGGAAGCACCACTGTATCTTCTAATTGACAAGAACATGCACAATGAAATTAATCACAGTAAAATAACAATGAATACTAATACACAGTTCACACAGCCAACTTAATTTTACTGGCATTAAATATAATACATAAACTGTACTCACCCTTTTTCTTGTCTGGCAAGGACTCATCCTCCTCAGCAGACAAATCTGACCCTGGCAATATTATATTTGTCACTTATGATATATGATGGTTTACATTATATGCTCATTGTTCAATGCATGTTCTTAAATAGGACAAAATAAATTACCTTGAACATAATCTTCAAATGTCCTTCTTTTCTTCATTCTCTTTTGACTGACTGTGTCCTCTTCGGTTTGAGCTGAGGTGTAATCATATTTTTCATACTCCTGTCGGCTTACTACAAATCAAGAATGAAAACAAACACTATTAGCAATAGTAATATGTATTATGGTGTTATAGTATTTTAAGTGAAAAATAAATTGTAAAAACATGCCAGAAATAACCTTCAAAATATTTTTTATCACCTGATGTCACTTTCACTTTAACAAATTCAAAGCTCAGCCAGTCCTCCTGTGGTTGTAAAAGGCGCTTATGTGCCACAGACACTTTTTTTAGAGGCCATCGCACCACTTTGGTCTCTGTGTCAATCCAGTTCAATGGCAAAACTCCTTCCATCTGCTGCCCATTCTCCACCCAAACAGCCCGTGCGTATACCATTGCCTGAAACACAATTAGATTATTTAAAGGTCCCATGGCATGAAAATTTCACTTTATGAGTTTTTTTTTAACATTAATATGAGTTCCCCCAGCCTGCCTATGGTCCCCCAGTAGCTAGAAATGGCATTAGGGGACCACTAAGGCCTAGGCTATATAAAAGCATCCAAAAAGCAGCATGTCATGGGACTTTTAATTTAGAACTACACATTTCCTTTTCTACATGATGCTAACAGAGCACTACTATTTTGAATAATAGTAAATATTACATACGTCATTTCCTGAGCTCCATTCCATGGAGGAGAGGAAAAAGGACATGGCCTTGTTCACAAGGGAGACAAGCAACCTTCCGGTAAAGGTCTTCGGATTGCAACAACTTTGTCTTTGTCTGTTTTCTTTGGACATAGACTATGTTCAATAGCCTTGACTCACATGGCTTCTTAAAAAAGTCTCTTGTGTCCTTTTGGCTCAGCACATCACAAACCAAAGTTCCATCTTGCCTTTTTTCCTTCACAAATGCAAAACTTTCATTGTGAAGCATAAAGCAGCAGTCTTTACCTTTTGTACATATAGAAAAACATGTCTCTTGTCTTGTCTCTTGATGCTTGTTGATGCCTTTCTTTGCATTTTCAATCTCACTCATCCGCTTTGTTACTTTTTGACCAATTTCTTTATTACTTGCAGATGATTTTCGAATGGGAAACATGAGATGTCATTTAGTGAACAGTTGAAGCGAGAAGCATCTTCATGCAAATGCAACAGACAGTGCACATTGTAGACTGTAAACGTTTTTCCATAGAGGTCATCACACCTTTTAATAAAGTATTTTAGGAGTTCCTCAGCATATGCAATATATGAACGTCGTGTGTTCTCATCAGAGCTCAGCAGAATTGACAGAGCCACTGTCAATGTCAAAAAGTGAGTATACACTTCACTTGACACTACATTTCGAAGAACAATTGGTCCAGTATATAAAACAAACTGTCGAAATTCAGTGGCTTTCCATCTATCCAGTTCACTCAAACCCCTTGGCATGGATCCATTCAGCTTGTTTAGTTTTTCTGAGATCTCATCTTTTTGCCTTGCAGATAGCCGGCACACTTTCGGACCCCGAGACAAAAAACTAGAACACGTTTTACTACTCCTAAACAAATCAAATGCATGTAATCTAACACAAAAGAGCTCACGCAAGGCATGCCTGCATCTATAAGTGGGCTTTTTCTAGTCTGGTGATCTTCGTACAATACTTGACTGAATTCCTCGTCTGTTCTTGCTCTCAAGTTCTCATGACTGTTAAAAACAACTCTACCTTCCCACGAGCCTTTGGCCAAACACCTTTCACAGCTGAAATACCCATTGTGTTTTTTTATGCACTTTAAAAATGATCTTGCTGGTGCATCACATATAAAGGCCTTAAGGCTGACAGCATAAACTTTATCTTCATATTCGATCCCAACAGCTTTGAGATTCTTAAACTCTTCCAAAAGGTCTTTAACAAAATCGTCCAACGGACTTGGCTTCGCTCTTCCACAGAAAAGTGCAACAATGAAAGGATCAAATTTGTTAAACTGTGCCAATATGGGCCAGAATTGAACACTGTTTGATTTAAAAAGTGGTATGCCATCAATGTTCACACACAACTCAACAAGGTTTTGTGAAATGGATTGGCACTGTGCAATCTGTAGTCCAATGCCTTGTTCTAAACCATAATAAATATACTGCCCATTACATCTAGAAAGACATTTATCAGTTTTGGGGGTTGCAAGGAGGGTGCGTGCATCCTTTGGCAGCTGGTGCCCATGTCTGCGTAGGATGCCTAGTAGCTCATTCAATGACATGTGAGTGGTTGAATTACTTGTTGACCAAATCCTTAAATCACAGCCAAGATCTGGGGTATCATTATCACGGTCAGTGTGTAAACTCAGGATTTCAGGCTCAGAGTCAGAGGATTCTACATGCTCTGTGTATCCATAATCAGATGAGTTATCTTGTACAAGTTCTTGAAGTCCATCACCATCACTTCTATCACTTAGTACTGAATGAGTATCAAGGTTGTCATCACTATCCAACTGAGCAATGGCATTAACTTCTGCTTTTCTTTTTCTCCAACTTCTTAAGTAGGCCATATCTGCAACAGTAATATCATTGTATGTTGACATTATAGATTTTTAATGACTGAAAATTGAAATTGATTCATTTTTATTTTTAAACATATAAACAAAAAGCTAAATAGTGATTGCAAAGAAACTAGAATCCAAAACCAGAAATTGGTTAATCAACATCTCAATAATTATATGAGGTACATTTCTGTGCAGACTTTGTTGATAAACTGCTAGTCAAGACAGGTTTACCTAGCTACCACAACAGTACCTAGAAATCCATGCAAGCACTGTGCTGTGTGAGGCAGTGAAATGCTTACCTTAATCCTTAGCTATATTGATCAGATGCTGATAATATAATTGAGATCTAAGGAAAGGGGAAACAAATATAATAAATATATTGCATACGTATAGCGAACTTCTCCATCTAGCTAACAAACACACATCACAAACAGTTTAAAATAATGATTTATTTTAATGGCTTAATAGCAGCAGGAATTTCACACAGATAGCTAGCCAACTGTCTGACATCTAGCTAGGTTTTGGTGTGTGTGTGGACGCTGCATAATGTCAGCTAGCTACAAAATGTAATGTTTACAATAACAAAACATCAGCTTTGGCTGAAATAAGGTAAACGTCTATAACGTTACTTATTTTGTCATCATAGCTAATTATTTTGTCATAGTATACTTACTTTAGCATTCGCTATCTGGAGTGAAGAGTGAGTGAGCCGACTTGGTGGGTGGAAAAATTCTGATTTGCGCGCCTCCTCGTTGCTGCCGGTTGCTGCAGGTTCGCGCTCAACAGTGACCGCCCACTTTTTTTTTATAACGGCTCGAGTTCCGGAAGTCCCCAATTCAATTGTTTCATTGTCGATTAAAAAATTGATTATACAGTAGAGTTTTAAGCCTGTAACCACATAACACCAAACAGCTACGAGATGAATAGTGCAAAAAAAGGGAAAGGTACCGTGTACAGAAACTATCATAAACTTCAATGGTAGAAGGATAGAAGGAGAAGAATAGATAGATAGACAGATAGATAGATAGATAGATAGATAGATAGATAGATAGATAGATAGATAGATAGATAGATATCTATGGGTAGATGCTCGCTTTAGTAGTTCGCGGTTTCGCGGGTACCGTAAACGTTTCTATGGTAACAGCGAGTTGGACCAATCAGAGACCTTGCTGTTACGCTAAGGATTGTGGGTATTGTAGTTTTTCTCCATAAGATCGCGGATAAAACATGTTTTTCTTAAAACAAGGTTGATTTCATACAGACTTCTAGCTTCTACAGGAGCAGAAACTTTCATTTCACAACCTCATAGCTCTTGGTGAGTCTACCTCGGATGGTTTAGAGATTATGACTGATAATAATCCTTATGGAGAAAATCAATGGCATTCTTACTTCCGGAACTGGCTGTGGGCTGGACTGTTGCTGTTGAGGTCTACTGCTGCAGCTTCGCGTCCCTCATAATTGCTCCAGTTTCAAATGTATTTAAAAAAAAAAAAAAAAAAAAAACTCTTTACATTTATTTGCAATAATGGTTTGGTAGTTTGTTTTTCTCCGTCATTTTAGCATTTGTATAACAGACTCCTGTCTTAGATTATCAGTTGAAAACATGTTGTATATTTGACTTATTCTGTCTAGATGATCAGTTGAAAACACGTAGTCAAACAGTCTGGCTGAAACTACTTAGTTGAAATCACGTCGTAAAACAGTTGAAGGTGGACTGACTTATTCTCAACTATATTTCAACGTTGAAAGACGGTAATTGTTTACTGGGTATCTACCTAATTATAACAGCAATTTGTAACAGCATTAAAGCGTTAAGCTTTACATTGATGTAACACATTAACTGTGATAACACATGTACTGCAAACACTAAATATACTTACATTTAAATGATACTTGTGCCATCAGCAATGCCGCTCCAAACATGGATGTCCCGCTTAGGTCCGCCATTGTTTTTTTTTAATGAGCCGGCAGCGAAATTACCAAGCCCCCAGGAGGAGCGCTAAGTCTATATGCCAACATGGGCTTAGCGGATAACGGTGGTACTGCACCCCATGGCCCAGAAAGACTTTTCACATAGATATTACATGGTGAAAGAAAACCTACTAGCCCGAACACTGAAAGGGTCCTTGTTTAAAACGTTACGTTTTTAACATTTTTAACATTCACTAGAAGCGAATACAGAATTATTAAATTTGAAATGATGAACGCGCATAATGGACGCGAGCAGACCCACGGGACTGCGCACGTCCGCTCACATGACTGTTCTCCCAGCTCATGTAGCTAGCTGTAATAATGGATATAGCTAGCTAATGGCTGTAATTCACCATGTGTTCTATTAATACGTCCATGGTATTATCTTATGAAGTTATGATACATCTGAGGGATGTATGTATGTTACGTGGATGTAACGTCATTAGCGTTTCCCAAACTGGCGGGGCTATCGGCTAGCTAGCTAGTTGCTAGCATCAGGGTTAGCTAGCATGGCTGTGTTAAGGCCATGCCTACATAACGTTACTACAGACATAGTGATTACATGGCCTTGGTTCTCTCTTATGATACATCCGAGGGCTGCATGCTGTAAAGCTTGTAACGTGGATGAGAGATGAAGCCATGGATGAGCTCTATTCACGAAACTGCAGGCTAACTGCTAGCGCTAGCTAGTAGCACGACATAATGATTAATCTCCTTGGTTGTCTAGCTAAATACATCTATCATTTATTTAGCTAAGCATGTAAACAATCGGGAACAACGAAAACACAATGTTTAACGTTAGTGAATATTTTAGACAATGAAAACGGCGAGTTCATGAGTTGGCCACTTGTAAGAGCCACGAGAGATAAGCTCATGAACGAGCATGTTGCTACCGGTTGCTACGACAACACAAACAAATTGTTGCTAGTGCGCGTGTCCACCGTGACGTCATGGGCCAAGAATGCGGAAAAGCCGAGCTCCATGTTGTCTTAATGCGCTTTTGAGCACTCTCATTGGAACGTATGGGGCTTCCCGCCGAACTCTGTATCCAGTTCTCTTAATACATCCATGGAAATTATGAATCCCACTATGGCCATGCCAAGACCCGCCCTATGCCTACCTCTGATTGGCTTACACTTACACGTCACCTCCAGTACCTCCGCGCCGCGGCCGCGCTCCAACACAGCCGCTGACGTTTCGCCGGCGCCGCGCAGTTTGAAGTAGCTATGTGTTCAAGAAAGGAGACGCTGGAGACGCTTATAACGGTAAGAAAAATGAAACAACTAAACAACGTATTTTAATATCATTTGCACCAACCGTAGCCTTAAAAATGAAACAACTAAACGACGTATATTAATATTGTTTGCACCAACTGTAGCCTTCACCACCATTTCTATTAGCCACAATAGCTTATTAGCCGCTAGCAGCCACCATAGCTTATTAGCCGCTAGCAGGATAGCTGCGTTACTGACAGAAATGTCTCTACGAAAAATCGTTTGATATTAATATATAGGCTAGTTTAGTTATCAATATGTAGTTTAGAGTTTTGGTTGTTACCCTGTACCTTCCTGTCCCATAGAGAGTGACAGAGCCAGTTTGCAAACTGCACTTGGATAGGTAAGGCATAAAAAGTCTTTGTTGGATGCATAGACAGTAGCTATATAAGAATGTTGTGTGTATTTTTTTTTTTACCACCATACTGTTGTGATGGACTGTGACGCTTATACAGTCTTTCAGGGCTGGACTGGGACAAAAAATCGGCCCTGGCATTTTTGGGCCAGGCGGCCCACACCCACCGTGATTGGTCAGACAAATGCATCCCTGCAGACAGTCCTCTTAAAATATGCGTGCGTTCCATTAAATGAGTTGCCTAGTGTTCAGCGTTCATGTGATCATTTTGGATCCTTCAAGAGGGGACTCAAGACTTATCTGTTGATCTTACACTTAAATAATTCATTAATTCTTAGAGTTATGATTTGTATATTTATGGTGTTTTTATTATTGATATTTGATATTGTATTGTCATTATTTTTATTATTACTATTTTGCTTTATATTGGCTTAGCAACTTTAAAAACAGTTTACTGTTAATTTTAACTATTGTAAGATTCATCTTTTGTCGCTTTGGACACAAGTGTCTGCTAAATACAATAACCATAACTATAACCCTTCCTAAAAGCTACAATAAAGCTGAGAGTAGTATATGCCCTGGAAAAGAGCACCAATACAAGAGAAGCTAATTAAGCTATTCAAGGAACACTGATGCTTGTATCATCACTGATTTTATAGATCCACAGACTTTTCAGCTACCCAACAGGCCAACCGCTAGCATTTTCAATGTAAGCTGTTAGGTTACCTGACAGCCACTAACTTTAATGTTACAGCCAAACTGCTTGTTGTCGTTATGACGTGACACACTCGCGAGCGCGCACGAACACACACACACACACACACACACACACACACACACACACACACACACACACACACACACACAGCCTCCCTCCCTTCCTGAGAGTCTGTGTTAATTTGTCTACTCCTTACCACATCGTCATCTACTCTCTCTTCCATCTTTTCCGCATTCGCCTCCTCCTCGCCTTCTTCCCTGACATCGTTGTTTCTGCTTCTATAGCCAGCCACCTCTCCTCCTCTACTTCAGGTAGGCTATTGCTGATGTTGAAGCAGCTACTACAGACCCAAACATGTCCGAAATTTTTGAGGAATCCGCCTGTAGATTCTTAATCTTTTTCTCCTCTAATTTCTCTGCACCTCCCTTGCACTTGGTGGTCGTTTGTCCATTATAACGTGAATGCTAAACTTCCAGCATAACTATTACCGCTCACGTCTCAGGGCTCGGGAGGCGTGGCCATAGTGGGATTCTTAAATTTGCGGCCCGGAGTGGTGAAGGGGGTTCCTGGATTTCATTGGGTCAGGGCAGTGCCAATAAAGAAAATTAACCAATGGGCCGCTGTGAGTTCTTTATGGGCCGGCCCGGCCAAAAAATAAAAAAGGCCTATTTATATCGGCGATTCGGCCCAGAAGTCCGTCGGCCCACCGGGAAAATGCCCGGTATGCCAGATGGCCAGTCCAGCCCTGCAGTCTTTCTAGCTATACAGTTTTCTAATGGTTTTACATTTCAAGATATCTTCTTTTTTGTTTTTAGCCATGAACAGTATGGCTGCTCCTATTAAATCGTGCCATATTTGCCAGACACCTGGCAACGTGCAGCAGTTGGAGGAGCTTGAGGTTAGGTGCAATAGATGGTTAAGACTAAGATTTAAAAACAAATGATCATATTTTCTGTATAGACCCCTTCAATGTTTGTGATCATCTAGAGCCAAGGTTGGGTGCATGCACCAATTAAATCAATTCACACACACACTCTCTCACACACACACACACACACACACACACACACACACACACACACACACACACACACACACACACACACACACACACACACACACACACACACACACACACACACACAATTCAATGGGATGGAAAGCTTTCTGACTCCAACATGTGCACACCTTTTTTCTGTGACATGAACCGTGAATGGGTCAAACTCCCTTGTGAGTGAACAGTTTTCTAACATTGACATTTTGGATGACAGAAACTCTTACCATCTGGATACACACATCTGCTGTGTGTGAAGGAGGATGAGTTTCGAGCCCATTTAAAAGTGCAGCTCTCCACTAAAGAGGAGGTGGAGAAATGGCTTGAGGAGTTTCAAAATTCCTCCACTTTAACATGGAGGAATGCCAGAACGTATCCAGAGTCAGGGCGATACAATGTGTATAGAGTAAGTAGAGCATAGCTTTTGGAAGTGGAAGGGTAGTGTACAGGGAGAGGTATAATGAGAAGTTTTTCAATATGTGTTTTTGTCTGAAATGGAGCATGAATATACATGAGCAAAAAAAGAGTACCACAAGCAGGTCTACTAATTTCTGTGTACTGTTCAGGTTGATCTCAGATGCCAGCATAAAACCAAAAGAAACACCAACTGCCCTGCCACACTGTTTCTTGTCCTCAAAAGAAGCATGGAGGATAGGAGGTCAAGGTACAATTCAGAATAAAGCTATGTGCACGGTGTCTAAATTTCCACTCTGTACGATCATTTTATTGCATGTGTGTATCCTTCAATGTCATTAATGTTCCACTCCTATATGTCAACTTGAGGAATGAGCACAACCATCGCCTTGCTTGCGCCGATGCCCTGAGGAAAAGGGATGTGTCGGCCGTCACCATTGAAAGGCTGACTGAGCTCTTTGAGAAAGGTCATTCTCCCTCATCTGCTCTCGATACCATCAAATATAACCTGCAGGAGGAAGAGGGAGAAGAGTACCTCTATGCAGCAGCAGACCGCGCCATCTTCCCAGACGTCCAGTTCTGCTACAGGTTAGCTCATCAAAACCGGTGTCGTTCTTACTTTTGTGCTGTATCCCTAACTGGGTCAATGATCTATGTGTTACACCAGGTTATACTACAAAATATTCCAGAAATCATATGGTGCCCCTTCTGGAGAAAAGATGCTCATAGACCTCGAAGAACGCCTTGTTATACCTATAACGAAGAACAGGGCTGTGTATGTGCTCAGATAGAACAAACCATCGATGGCCAGCAGATTGTGGCGATTTGCACACCTGTAATGCAGTGGGTCCACACAAGAGTACAACAGAGTGGAGAGATGATCTTTGTGAAAAAAAGAAGAACGCCCACAGCTGCTAAATGGATTCAGAGGTCTTCTGTATGCCGGAACAGCGGAAGACCTGTCTGCAGCCTATGTCACGCTGTCTACAGATCCCCTGGCATCAAAATACAAGAACTTTATGAAACACTTGCTGGAGGTGTATGGGAGGCGGCAGGAGTGGGCACTGTGCTTGCCGGTCCATTTGCTAACCCGTGGCAACAACACCAACAACTATGTTGAAAGTGCAATGAAGATTGTCAAAGACAAGGTCCTTCACAGGTTGAAGGCATACAACCTGACCCAGCTCGTGGACTTTATAGCCACTCGGTTTGAGGCATACTACATCCGCCGCCTCACTGATTTCGCCAACAACCGGGTGAAAAACCTTACAGCCCCCAAGTGTGATGATGTGGACTGCCAGAAAATTGTCCGGGTAAGTGTATTGTTGCGACTTCTTTGCAACCTCCATAAGCCGCCGAGAGGCTGAGTCAGGGAACAATGGGCCTCATTCACCAACCATTCTTACGAAGAAATGTGTTCTTAAACCCCACTTACAAATTTTTTTACTAAGATTCTGACACTCACTGTTTTCTTATCTTGGATTTGTTCTTAGCTAAGAACAAAATCTACGAACACTGAAAAGCACTCTTACGCACATTTGAGTGATGACAATTTGCTCCAAATGATTGGTTACTGCATTTTATTTAATTCTACAGTCGTTTACAATGATAGTATTTTACTGTAATGTATTTCTGATCATTTGTTGAAAAAAATAATCATAATATGCAAAAAACACTAACACTGCAATTTACATCAACAATTAAACTGATTAAGTCCTGCGTTATTTGGTGATTGATTGCTATTTATTGGGCCAAAATGCAGTGGTAGAATGTAACAAAGTACAAATTCTTCGTTACTGTACTTAAGTACATTTTTCACGTATCTGTACTTTACTTAAATAGACTCAATAGTGCATAGCCTACTTTTGACTTTTACTTTGTTACATTTTGCAGCAATTATCTAAACTTTCTACTCCACTACATTTCTACAATGTTCAGTTACATTTTCTGATCAGTTTCCCCCTGCCAAAACGTCTTCCTGACCGTCACACGTTTGTCTCACCAGTGAAGTTTGGTTGCCATAGATACTGTATATACGGTATACAGTATCGGTGCCCCATATATATGGGGCTGATCCAAGCCGGCTCAGGTGCTCCAGAGTCCGGGCGCAGCGACGCTGATAAAAGTGAAAATGAAAATGTTTGTTTTTTATTATTCCCTTTTTTAAATCATAGTTGCTATATCTATTTCTCTCCACAGCGTCGTTTACTCCTCTGCCAGGCTGCGTAAAACGTTCATATCTTATTTATTTATTTGGCTGGACCTTTTCACATCTCCCCATGTCCGCTGCTTCACACACTTTATTTGCTTACTTGCATGGTTAAAGAAAATAAAACCATCTTAAAATACATCCATGAATAAAACCAACCGCATTCCGATTCTAACAACACATTTCCATTTTATGCTGGTTAGGAACTTCTTTTAAAAGAAGTTTGTGGTAGTGGACACCTTCTACTTTTACTAAAGTAAATATGTCTCTTATTATTTGTACTTTTACTTGAGATTCAGTACTTTCTCCACCGCGACTCCGACAACCATCTCTAACATCTCTGACATTGACAATTAGCTTCGGCTAAAATGTTGTAGTATGTAACATGAGTGTATGTTACATACTTGTCCCTATTCAAATAAGCTTAAATAAAAAAATAAGCAGTCTCCCGCTTCCCAGGAGGTGCACAGGAAGCGTCATGTCCTTATATGGGAATTTGCGAGGCGTTTTCTTATGCTAATTAGGAACAACTGGCACACGCTTTCAATTATGAAGATGTGGGATTCATCAATCCTAAGAACACAGGTGCGAACAATTCTGCTGTTTAAGAACACGTCATGGATCCGACGTGGACTTTTTTTCTTTGAAACTTACTTAAGAACATATTTAAGAGAAAACTTAGGAAGATATTGGTGAATGAGGCCCAATCACCTGTATGACACGCCGTTTGAATAATTCAGATACACTTCGAGATAGGCTTTTAAGGATTTATTGTTCATTTGAAAGTTTGAAAAAAACAAACAATAAACAAAATCCAGTTGCCTGAAAAATACTGCAAAAAGTAGATGTGGAGAAACTTGCGGTCAACAGAAAATGCAAAAACCCAAGCTCACCACCACCATGCAAGTGTCCAGGTGTATAAATAGACTGATTATTCTGAGACCAACCCCCGGCCCCATGACGTCCTACGTTATGTAATAGGTGAAAATCATAAACCATAAACAAACATAATATACATGGCTCCTATATGTATATATGTGTGTCTGCATATGTACATCATACAGTTTAAATATTGTTATTTTAATATATATTTCTTGTCCTCCTTACCATTAAAATGTAGGAGGATGAAGTCAATTTTACGGTGCTCAGTGCATCAACTGGTGGTTGGTACCACGTCAATACAGGACTAAGCTGCTGCACCTGCCCTGAGGCCCGTTCCAGAAAGCAGGTTTAGTGAAAACTCTGAGTTGGTTAACCCTGAGATGAGGGAAACTCTGGGTTTTCCGTTCCAGAAAGAGAGGTAACTTAACCTCTGAGTCAGTTACTATGGTAACTGAGTCTGTGAACCTAACCTGGTCGGGAGCAGGTTTTCTTCAAGAAACCTCGAGTTTCTCTCAGTCTCATCCCGCTGAGAGGGAGGAGACTGAGAGAAACGGGGAAAAAAACTCGAGTTTCTCTCATTCTCCTCCCTCTCAGAGGGAGGGGAAACTCATTTCCTCATTCATTCAGTCTGTCTCAGGCGCATTTTAATGTAGTTTGTTATCTGCATGAATAAAAAAACAGATTGGTTTATGTTAGGCAGACTATAAAATGTTTTTTTCTCAAACATGTCATGTCCTTTTGTCGACGATCCCGTTGATGAAAAAGCTGTATTAATTCAGAGAGTTTACGTCGGGAGATGATATTGAGTCCCGACTAGATGTTTTTTCATTTCCACATAACTGATTTGAGTGGTAATTTTTATCAGTCTATTAGATATGTAGATACCTTATCCTTCCACTAGTTCAACATCGTGGACAGGCTTTAACATCCCAGCAGATTCTTTGTGTTAGTAAAGCCACTGTATGTAGAGCCGTCAGAAAAGTGTGATTGCTCTGAAACGTTTTTGTTCCCTGGACACAAACCAGTGAGAGCCATTAAAAAGAAATAAATGATTATACTTATAGTTCTGTTAATGATCATGGTGCTGCAGCCTCAGAATGGGAATAGTATAATTTACTTTTTCGCCCGCAGGATTGCACCTGAATAAAATTATAGGTGTAGCCTACAATTCCAGTTTTCACCAGTAGCCTAATATTATAAGTTAACTGTGATTAAATATGAAATTAATACACTGTTAATGAGTACGCATTGACTCCAGCAGCAATTTTCTCCCACACCAATTCTCTCTCTTTTGCAGCAGCAGCCGCTGTCTTACTTTTTTTTAACGAAATACATGTTCAAACTCGCTGTTTGTGCGCATGAGTATTTCCGCCGACCCGTTTGTTTGTGGTTGTTACCATGGTGAATCGTAGAATCATTCCATTCATACTGCCTTATGTGCACGCGCGTAACCCTGAGTGAACATACTCCGAGTTGATTGAACCAACTCAAATCAGCTGTTCTGGAACCGAAAACTCTGAGTTTCCCATCTCAGGGTAAATCAACTCAGAGATCAGGGTTAGACTCAGAGTTTGTTAAACCTCCTACCTGGAACGGGCCTCTGTTGGCAAAACTGGCGCACCTTGCAAGCACCAAAGTGCAGTGGTGCAAACATTTGGTGTGAGTGAGACACTCCCACTAACAAGCACACCTCATCTCAGGAAGCTCTTCTATGAAATTGCTTCAGGTAAGTGACTTGTGGTTGTTCTTCATGATGGGATGTGGACTACAGTTTGATGTGTATTGTGTGTGTGTGTGCGTGTGTGTGTGTACGTACACAGGAGGGACCACTCCAGATGACTGGTTTGAAAGCTTGATTTATGAACAGCCTGTGGAGCCAAAGTCAGTGTTGGGTGAGTACAAAGTCCCTCCACCACTATGATGTTCTTTCAGACTGAGCATGTTCAAACTTCACTAAGTATTACATTTTTATAGCCTAGAAATCTAGACTCCCCCTAGTGGCAGCAAATTTATTTGGCAGCCAGGGGGTGTCTAGGCACTCTCCGTTGACTTTCGAGCTGCAAAAACCAAATTTTGGTCAGGCCAATCACATTGTGTATAGAGTCGGTGGGTGGGGCTTATGGCTGCTGCTGCTGGGAACAGTGGTCTTCTGGAAGACTTGGAGTTAAGCTTTTCTTTGAGAAAAGAACAAAGAAGGGCACAGAAATCCTTCTTAAAAAAGGAAGATGTGTTCGGAGTTTTGCCGACCGGATACGGCAAAAGTTTAATCTATCAACTAGCTTCGCTACCTTCTTCATTGCTCTGCCTGGTTGTAGCGCTATCCTATTACGTGCCGAGGGAATTAGAAAGACAACTGTTTATCCCGCCCCTCGGATCGAGCTCTGTCAATGGTGAGTTCCCAGACCCTACATCTTGATGTGGGTCTGGCTTGTCAGGCTAACATTTTTATTCACGATGGATAATGTTATGGGTTTTTTTTTCTTTCAAAAAAGAAGAGCACATGGATGGAGAATCTCTTGCTCCAGCATCGAAGATCATCTCAGGTGAAACTGGCTTTAAAGAAAAATAAATTGGCGCACAATCACAAAGAAATGTCAAGGCCATGATAAAACTGTGTTCCATAAGACCAAAGTATAGCGGTAAAATGCCTAAAGACAGTCACGAAAAACTTGCTTATTTTCTTTATCACAGATGACCAACGGTCCAGTGAAGAGGAGGCTGTCGACACATGAGCTGGGCCCAGTAAGTATACTTATCACAACTTTTCAGATTGATCCAATTGTTTCACTTGCCACCAACACTAGACAGAAGAATTAATTAAATTGCTGTTAACTCTATCCAGGCACAGGGACTTTGGAGAGGGAGCTGGATGGCATTTTGGGGATCCTCAAAAAAAAACTAGTAGAGGACACAACATTCAAGGCACCTCTTCAGTCATTTGTGGACAATTTAAAAAAAATGAAAACGGACAGTGCTGTCCAGTCATCTTTGTTCTCCTATGGAAAGACCAGCTGTGTGCCTACTAGGATCCGTGCCACACCAAGGGGATTTCTGCAAACGACCACTAAGATTGGTGTGCAACCAACGGCGGTGTCACGCCGAAAGGCAACTTTGGGGGGAAGAAGAGCTCTGGGAGCTGGCAGACCTCCAAAGAGCTCCAGGAAAGACCACCCTTACACAAAGTGCAGAAGAGCAAAAGCTGTGCCACATAGCCTGTCCCATTGTGTGCAGGAGAACACCTCCCTGGGGAAAACCCACTAGGTGCACACACGCACCCTACCTAAAGTCCGTTCTCTTAATCAGTTATTGATAAATTCCACCTTAATCAGTTTGTTTTGTTTCAGCTCAATCAGTTTCATGGTTCTATTGTTAATTTTTACAAAACCTGAACTAATACAAATACTTGTAGGCTATGTGATTTTTTTTTTTTTAGTGTTGAAGTAGTTGTTGATGAAAGCCTTTCCACTCTCCACTGCATACTAACTAGGGTGACCAAACGTCCTCTTTTGCCCGGACATGTCCACTTTTTACGTACTGTCCGGGGCGTCCGGGGGGGTTTTATAAATTCATGAAAATGTCCGGTTTTCACTGTTTTTCATGGGACCATTAAGCGTGTACTTAAATTGACTGGCGCTTTGCACACAATGCTACGGTACTTTGTTTTGTGACATAATTCCTGAGAGGCTGCTTTGTGGGCGGCTCTGCGACGCGCACATACACAGGGACCAGAGTAGACAGCGGAGCAGCATTGCACACAAGATGCCGAAGCGTTATCTGCTAAAGATTTCCCACCGTGGTCAGAAAACACAGGGGAGACACTTTGTTTCTCTCACTATGACTCTAAAGTCGTACTCGCTCGCCGCCACTCTCTCACTTAATTCTCCCTCGCTCTATCACCCACTCCCCACACACACAGACTGCCGGCTCGACACACACACCAGCGCACAAGTATTAACATCAGGCTACGGCGAAAGCTCTGCGTGGAGCTGGCGTACAACCATAAAATAACTTGTCCGGTCCAGGCGGAGTGCACCATGTGCAAAGCTGGCACATGCGTTTCAGTGTCTTTATTATTTATCTTATTACACTGAAAAGGTATTAAGAGATATTTTGTTGAAGCTGGATTTTCTAACACAGAAGAGGTCATATTTACAACATTATTTCATATTATTTTATTTTAAAAGAGATATTATTTTGTTACAGGTTGTTACAGATTTTATTTTATTACAGAAGTTATTTTTGCACCATTGAGGCACGTTCATTAACCGTTAATTAAGCCTGTCTGAATTTGTGTCTCGAGGTCGGGCCGAGTGTCCTCTTTTTTTGGAATCAAAATATGGTCACCCTATACTAACTGACTACCAAGAATTTAACTGTGGTCAACCAACACTAATGTCAGGCATATGTGTCAAAGATGACATTTTGACTCCTGTTTTTGTTTAATTAATGTATGCATGTATTCAACATAACTTAACCTAATATGTACAACAATACAGGCTATGTATAGGCCTACTGTATGAATTGTGTTTTCAATATGGTAATTCTGAGTGGTTATTAGGCTACTGATCTGAGTCAAAATTTTATAATGATGAAATGAGTGATAAGCCTGCCTTTAGTGTGTGTTTCCTAACCCTAGGAATAAAGATTCAATTGAATCAGTGGTGTTGTCTAGTTTTTTTGTAGTGATTATACAGAATTTCTTTCCCTCCCAGCATTGGACTTGCCCATCCCAGAGCGACAACTCCATAGGTTTTTTGTAATGTTACTGCGTCAGCCTCATCAAGTTTCTATAAACTTGATCTATAAACTATCCCACTATGGTCTTGGCGTGGCCATAGTGGGATTCGTAATTTCGCGAGCCGGCAAAGCCGCGCGCATAGGATTGTGGGTGATTTGGGAGCGCGAAAGACAGACAGTTCGTCTGTCCAATCAGGAGGGTCCGTCCTTTCCTAGATGGGCCCTACCTTTTCCGGTAGAAGTTAATGTCATTGTGTTTTGTGATTTGTTAAAGTGTTTTCATATTTGCCGTTGTGTTTTTATATTTGCCGTTTTGCTTTATGATTTGTTGAAGTGTTTTCCTATTTGCCGTTTTGTTTTCCTATTTGCCGTTGTGTTTTGTGATTTGTTGAAGTCCATCCATCCATCCATCTTCGTCCGCTTATCCGGTGTCGGGTCGCGGGGGGAGCAGCTCCAGCAGGGGACCCCAAACTTCCCTTTCCCGAGCAACATTAACCAGCTCCGACTGGGGGATCCCGAGGCGTTCCCAGGCCAGGTTGGAGATATAATCCCTCCACCTAGTCCTGGGTCTTCCCAGAGGCCTCCTCTATTTGTTGAAGTGTTTTCCTATTTTCCGTTTTGTTTTCCTATTTGCCGTCGTGTTTTCATATTTGTTGTCGTGTTTTCCTATTTGTTGTTGTGTTTTCCTATTTGCTGTCGTGATTTGCACTTCAGGGCCACCGTACATAACACAGTGTTTGACTGATTAAGTATGTAAAAACAGTGAGATAACCTGATATGTCTAACTAAATGCATTTATGTGCATTTATTTAAGTAATGTGGTGACCCACAATAGATAAGAAGAAATTCTTATTTAAAATGGCAGGCTGGCAAACGACAAGGGCCACTTGAGTTAAGGGTTAACCCTTATGCCCTCTTCGGGCATTTTTGTACGTTTTTTTTTTTTTCATTTTCTGATAATTTTTGCTGTGTTACTGCTTATGGCATGATATTTTGTCAGAACCTTTCTTTTTGGCCAAATTTTTTAAATCCAATGTTTTTTAACCTTACATGTTTTGTATACTAGATTGATTCATTTTGTACCCTCTGGACACCTTCGTGTACAAAAATGTACACGCACACAAAAACAGCTATTAACATCATATCAATATTTATTCTGCTTTTTTTTCATAAATCACTTAAACAACTTCTAACTTGCTCAAAACCTTTAAATGCCAGTTTATTTATTTGAAGTATTTCATTATTTAAAAAAAACACAAAAAATGATTTATTTTCCATATATCATAACACATATGTGTGAGAGAGTTGAAAAAAGCACTGATCATTTTAGGTTGAAAAGAGGGCATCTTTTGAAGGATGCATTTCATGTATCTTTGAAGATGTGCTTGAATAAAGACATTGTCTCCTACCTTTGTTGTAAACAAAAACAACTATTAGTGTGTTTATGCATCTGGCTGCTTTCACAGCCAAAGATAAAAATGCAGCTTTGCTGAGGGGTCATTTCATTAGTGAGCAGAGAAGGAGAAAGACCTGGAGCAAAGAGAAGGAGCCTTTATCTGCCATTGAACTGCAGGAGTCATCTGAAGATGACACTGGAATCTGGTGAAATACTGTAAAAATGTCAAATATGACCACTTTTGTTCAAAATGAAATGCTGACATTACAGAATGCATGGTTTTATACTGTAAAGCCAGTGAGATAAAAACATGTGGTTATAATGGAAGTCAATGAGGCATTTTTGTCCACTAAGGTGTCCAAAGGGAGTATCTGGAACTACATAAAAAATACAAATGCAATCAAATCAGTTTTGTTGATAATCTTCGACATATCAAAGACTCTACAGTGTTTCCTTTATGATTTTTTTTTAGCAGTGTGGGCAGTTCCATGAAACGGAACTGACACTTTGCTGCAACACAAACTAATATTTATTCACCTCTATTCACACACACAATGAGGCAAATTTTCAGTTGTGATTGAACTGTATTTTTTTTACTATATAGGCCAATTTTTATATTGACATAAAGGCTAAGCATTCTGTAGCAAATAACAATAAACCCACTATTAATTACATTACCTTAATAACAATAAACCCACTATTAATTACATTATCTTAATGCAGTGTAACTACTTCAGCACACAAACAATGAAAATCACCAGTTAACTTAATTTATAATTAGCAAGACCAGGCTTAAATTAACTGACAATACAAGTTATACGATGCACAGTTCTCAATAACGTACACACACCATCTCAACTGGCTTATCATCCGGACAGTGTCTCTTTTTCCTTTCTCACTTTTTCTGTTGAGTGACGCGCGTGCCCGCTCGGTGTATTCTCCAACATGCACTCTAACAATGCAGCCCTATTTCTGATACCGTGGGGGGCAGGAATGTTACTGTGGGGGGGCCGCCACGGTCAAATCAACATAGAGGAAACACTGCTCTAATCACCACCAAAGCCCCATTCACCTACGATTTATTTTATGGAAAATTTTATTTTATGTTGGATCTTTTATAAATAATAATTACTTTAAGAATTAAGTGTTTCCTTTAGGATTTTTTTTAGCAGTGGGGGCAGGTTCGATGCACACACTGAGGCATATTTTCAGAACTGTATTTTTTTAGTTACTTTATAGGCCAACTATGATCTTGACATATAGGCTAAGCATTCTGTAGCAAATAACAATAAACCCACTATTAATTACATTATCTTAATGCAGTGTAACTACTTCAGCATGTATATAATGCACCTAAAATACAAACATTCTCTGACATGCACTCTAACAATGCAGCCCTATTTCTGATACCGTGGGGGGCAGAAATGTTGCCCTGGGGGGCCACCACGGTCAAATCAACATAGAGGCAACACTGATTAAACTGGCATTTAAAGGGTTAAAATCATTTAAAGTATTGAATGTTTGGTAGTTTTGAGCAAGTTAGAAGTTGTTAAGTGATTTATGAAAAAAAAGCAGATGTACATCAATATACATGTACATTTTTGCCACAAAGTTGTCCAGAGGGAGTATCTGACACTACGTAAAAAATACTAATGCAATCAAATTTCTTTTGCTAATCTTTGACATATCCAAGCCTCATATCCCCACCAAAGCCCCATCTCCATATTATTCATTATATGGAAAATAAATCATTTTGTGTTTTTTTTTTATAAATAATGAAATACTTCAAATAAAGAAACCTGCATTTAAAGGGTTAAAATCCTGAAAATGATTGAATGTTTGGTAGTTTTGAGCAATTTATAAGTTGTTTAAGTGATGTATAAAAAAAAAGCAAAAAACAATATTGATATATGATGATTTAATAGCAGTTTATTAAATCTATCTTGCACTCGGCGCAATTGCCTTTGTACACCGACGCATGTATCATTCCTATTTTGCATCCGACGCACAGCGGACTTTTCCCTCCACAGACGCACGTCGGTAAATTAGGGAATGTATTTGCGCTCCTGGGGGCAGTTCAGCGAAAAAGAGGAGGCGTGTTCCGGCGCAAACTTTACTTTGTGCTATTCTGCAGTTTCAGAAAACAATTCCGCCATTGACCAGGAAAAACCTGGTCTAAAGTCAGTGGCGCTAGTCTAAAGTCAGTAGCGCGTTATTCAGATACTATTTTAGGGGCGCATGCTTGGCCATAATGTAGCGTGTGCACAACGCGCATACACTTCTCTCATCTAAATGGATGCAGCAGTTCCCATTTTTGCAAACCATACATAATTACAAAGGAAAATATTACTGAAAATGCGCTTCAGGTGTTTGGATAGGTCAGGAGGCTACAGTACAGTCCTCAGAAAGTCGCAGCATTCTTTGTGGCTTGTTGTGTTTTACACAACATTTCCATGAATCATGGATGTGTTGATGACATAAATGAGGAAATATTAAAGGACTTAAGGAGACGTGATGTTGAACTACGGCCGGATCTGGTCCGGGAGTAATGCGCGATGCGCTCCTGATGGAGCGGGTGGACGGAGATGGAGTGGGGGGAAGAGGAAGGGGCACAACAGGAGCAGGTGGTGCGTTTGGAGGCCCACGCTCCATGGCTGCAGCAATCCTCTCCAGACTTGAGGAGATGCGCCCGAGAGGCCGCAGCAACATCGCCACTCGGCCAAGACGGGCATTTATTACTTTGCCGCATCTCGCATCGGCAGCTCCCGCTGGCGTGCGCCAGGCAAATCCGCCGTCATAATAGCAATCCGCCATGGAACAAGCGCCCCTGCTCTTAAAGGGAATGTGAGATGACGCTCTGATTGGTTTATTGCACGTTACGCCCAAACCACACCTAGCTACTTCAGACCAACCCATTTTAGATTTGCGTCGGGCGCAAGAGTCATTTATCCCGCCGGTAAAATAGCAACAGCGCCCAAGATCCGCCCACAAAGCTACTTGCGTTCTGCGTTTCATACTTGCGTTTCAGATCGTTAAAATAGGGCCCTATGTGTGCGTGTACATTTTTGCCACGAAGGTGTCCAGTGTGTAAATTTGAGAGAGGGAGGTTTGTTTTCTCTATATTTTGTGATGCTAAATAAAATGGCTGTTATCGTCACATTAGATTCCATTCTGCTGCTAGTCTGCATTGCTTTTGCATGGTGACATCTGAATAGTTAATACAATAGCAATTGTATTTTTGTTTAAGCTGTTTTTGTGTTTGTTTCAGATCAATGGACAGCTTTGTCATAAACAAGTTGACAGAGTGGCAGCTGATAGACCTTGCCGAAAGATTTAAAAGGTTAGAAATATTTGTTTTCCCATCCACAGCATATCAAGTCTGCATTGCTACTCAAGCCCCTTTCAGACATGAATTCTTATGAAATATAATTTCCTATATTTTTTTCAATAGCTTCCATGTAATGTGTCAAAGTGACTCCAATAGATGAATAGGGCACACGTCTTTTGTAGACTTTCAGTGCTTCATTCTATTTTGTAATAACAAATAATGGAATATGCATGTTTATTACTATATCTTCCATTTAATTACCCATACATTTTTGTTTTGTACTCCTCTGTTGTAAAATCAAAGATGTCTTTGTGTTTTCTATTTTTGTCTTTCAGAGGAGGGGATTGATGAGGAGAGTTTTCTTCTTTTAGATTAGGCTACCATCAACCAGTTGATCCCAAGGCTGGTGCCTACTTAGGTTACTGCCGACAATGATAGGTGTATGGGGTTCCATTTGTGCCAAAATTAAGTCGACATGCTACCTGTCTATGCTTTGTGTTGTCTTCCATGTCTATGTGTCTATTAACTGTCTATGTCTACGTCTGTCTGTCTATGCTATGTGTCGTCTTCCATGTCTATGTGTCTATTAACTGTCTATGTCTATGTCTGTCTGTCTATGCTATGTGTCGTCTTCCATGTCTATGTGTCTATTGACTGTCTATGTCTATGTCTGTCTTTGCCGCATCTCGCATCGGCAGCTCCCGCTGGCGTGCGCCAGGCAAATCCGCCGTCATAATAGCAATCCGCCATGGAACAAGCGCCCTGCTCTTAAAGGGAATGTGAGATGACGCTCTGATTGGTTTATTGCACGTTACGCCCAAACCACACCTAGCTACTTCAGACCAACCCATTTTAGATTTGCGTCGGGCGCAAGAGTCATTTATCCCGCCGGTAAAATAGCAACAGCGCCCAAGATCCGCCCACAAAGCTACTTGCGTTCTGCGTTTCATACTCGCGTTTCAGATCGTTAAAATAGGGCCCTATGTGTGCGTGTACATTTTTGCCACGAAGGTGTCCAGTGTGTAAATTTGAGAGAGGGAGGTTTGTTTTCTCTATATTTTGTGATGCTAAATAAAATGGCTGTTATCGTCACATTAGATTCCATTCTGCTGCTAGTCTGCATTGCTTTTGCATGGTGACATCTGAATAGTTAATACAATAGCAATTGTATTTTTGTTTAAGCTGTTTTTGTGTTTGTTTCAGATCAATGGACAGCTTTGTCATAAACAAGTTGACAGAGTGGCAGCTGATAGACCTTGCCGAAAGATTTAAAAGGTTAGAAATATTTGTTTTCCCATCCACAGCATATCAAGTCTGCATTGCTACTCAAGCCCCTTTCAGACATGAATTCTTATGAAATATAATTTCCTATATTTTTTTCAATAGCTTCCATGTAATGTGTCAAAGTGACTCCAATAGATGAATAGGGCACACGTCTTTTGTAGACTTTCAGTGCTTCATTCTATTTTGTAATAACAAATAATGGAATATGCATGTTTATTACTATATCTTCCACTTAATTACCCATACATTTTTGTTTTGTACTCCTCTGTTGTAAAATCAAAGATGTCTTTGTGTTTTCTATTTTTGTCTTTCAGAGGAGGGGATTGATGAGGAGAGTTTTCTTCTTTTAGATTAGGCTACCATCAACCAGTTGATCCCAAGGCTGAAGTTCCTTCATAAATTTAGACATGTAGACATGAGAGGCTCAATTCTTCAGTTTTCCACACACTGTTATTATTTCTGAGTATTTAATAGTTGCTTTGGGAAGATGGCTTATACTTGCTTTAAGTGCAAAAGGCAAATTTCAGGGGGTATCAAGAGTCTTTTTATGCATTTACGTGCAGTACACCATGTAAACTCAGTATCAACACATTTCCAGTGTAGTGAAAGTGGTTGTGGTAGGACATTTTCTTACATGTGGTCTTTTAAAAGACACTTGGAAAATGAGGATAAAGTTGGAAATAGTACTCTTGGAAGTACTCTTGATGACCCCTTTGAAGGTCCAGCCCCACCTGTTGTAGTACAGAATGTTGAAATGCTGAGCCAGCGGAAATGGAGCCAGCACAGGGAGATGAGGAAGTTGAGGAGGATTGGGATAAACTAGAGCCAGAGGGTATTAACAATCGGGTGGCCCTCTTTTTAGCCCACCTTAAATCCAAATCTTCTACGACATACTCAAACTTAAACTTTGTGGTTCAGCATACCTCCAGTTTAATTAGCGATATTTTCAGCAGACTGCAATCAAAGACTGTCTTTATTTCGTCAGTTTGGTCTTGATCAAAGCCCAGAGGTAGAAGAGCTTGGGGTGGAGTTCACAGCAGCAGCTGAGCCTTTCAAAGGAATGGAGAAAGATTATAAACAGATGCAGTATTTTGCTAAATCTGGAAACTTCATTCAGCCAGTTGAAGAGCTTCTGTCTGGGGTTTCCTATGTTCAGCCAATGGCCTCTGCCACAGGCATTGTCCGGCAAGTTGCAGTTCCTGATTCATATCACTGTATTCCGTTAAAGAGCCTTTTGACCAAGATTCTTGAAATTCCTGGGATTTTACAGGCCATGCTGGAATGGCAGCACAGAGAGGGTGATGCAATTCAGGATGTTTTTGATGGGGAATTTTGTAAAACACATCCATTGTTCCAGAATGAGGTTTCAATCCCGCTTGTGATTTACCAAGATGATTGTGAGATAGTAAATCCGCTTGGTTCTAAGACTGGGTTTCACAAGTTAGGACTTATTTATTTCATCTTGAAAAGCTTGCCACCAGACCTGCTATCAAGTTTGCAGTCACAGTTCCTTTTAGCAGTGTACAAATCTGATGACGTAGCGACCTATGGCCTTGATGCAATCCTGAGCCCTATCGTGGAAGAGATCAGGTGTCTAGAGAGTTATGGCATCTTTGTTAATACCCACAACTATCAAGGTGTTGTCAAGTTTACGGTGGTCCAGGTAGTTGGAGACAATTTAGGCTTGCATGGCGTTCTTGGCTACATTGAAAGCTTCAGTGGAATCTATGTGTGTCGGTTCTGCAAAGCAGATAAAAGGGGTGTGAGGTCTCTGACGCTGGAAGATCCTGCACTGTTGCGTGATCGCAATAGTTATGAGGCAGATTTGCGTACAGCCGACTCCTCCCAGACAGGCCTGAAAAGAGACAGTGTCTTGAACAACTTGTCTTTTTATCATGTATCGGACAATGTGGCAATTGACATCATGCATGATGTACTGGAAGGGGTGGGGCCCTATGAAGTCAAACTTGTGTTGAATTCACTAATTGAGCAAAAGTATCTCACACAAGAAAAGCTCAATTACAGAATAACAAGCTTTGACTATGGATTTTGTGATAAGGGTAACACATCTTCCGTCATAAGCAATCTCAAAAACCCTGAAGCCCCCATGCAGCAGTCAGCATCTCAAATGTGGTGCCTACTTAGGTTACTGCCGACAATGATAGGTGTATGGGGTTCCATTTGTGCCAAAATTAAGTCGACATGCTACCTGTCTATGCTTTGTGTTGTCTTCCATGTCTATGTGTCTATTAACTGTCTATGTCTACGTTTGTCTGTCTATGCTATGTGTCGTCTTCCATGTCTATGTGTCTATTAACTGTCTATGTCTATGTCTGTCTGTCTATGCTATGTGTCGTCTTCCATGTCTATGTGTCTATTAACTGTCTATGTCTATGTCTGTCTATGCTATGTGTCGTCTTCCATGTCTATGTGTCTATTAACTGTCTATGTCTATGTCTGTCTGTCTATGCTATGTGTCGTCTTCCATGTCTATGTGTTTATTAACTTTCTGTGTCTATGTCTGTCTGTCTATGCTAGGTGTCGTCTTCCATGTCTATGTGTCTGTTTACTGTTTATGTCCATGTCTGTCTGTCTATGCTATGTGTTATCTTCCATGTCTATGTGTCTATTAACTGTCTATGTCTATGTGATTGCCCACATGACTCAACTTTTGTCTGTGTCAACTCAACCTACTCCTGTCGTCTGTCCTTGTCGTTTGACCGTGTCGTCTTGCTGTGTCAATGCTGCATGTGTCATGACTATGTGTTGTTTCACTCTGTCGTTGCTATGCGTCGTTGCTATGCGTCGTTGCTATGCGTCGTTGCTATGCGTCGTTTCCCTCTGTCGTTACTATGTGTCGTCTTCTCTCTCTTGCTTGTATTGTTCCCATGTGTCGTTGCTATGCGTCGTGTCACTCTGTCGTTGCTTTATGTTGTTTCACTCTGTCGTTAGCAAGAGCTAACGTTAGCTAGCAAGAGTTCTGGCAGGTGATGTCACGCAATCCCAGCATGCACCAGTCAATACCAAAACACTGCCATCGGAGTTGAGCCAGAGTTAGCTAGCTACGTTACTAGCATAGACAGTATATAATAAGGTTACTAGCTAGCTAGTTGCACCTATTGTAGATAGCTAGCTAGATAAATAGATAATTTTTATTGATCCCAAGGGGAAATAATTTGCTGCCTATTTAATAAACGCCTTGATTCAGCATGGTGAATAGCTGCTGTGCGCCGGGATGCCAGAACCATCGGGAAAAAAGATAATGGATAGCATTTTATGAGATGCCTAGCTAAAGATCCCGAGAGAAGAAGTAAATGGATTGCTTCCATAAAACGTGCTAGAAGCAGACAGAACCAAACCGAGCCATGGGAGCCCACAAACAATGGATTTCGGTTATGCTGTGACCACTTTATATTAGGTAACGTAACAGAAATATCTTATTTATGTAGCTAGCTAACGTTAGCTAGCAAACAGACTAAAACGGTTTCTAACGGTTGGGGCTAGTAGGGATACAGCTAGCTAGCTAGCTACGTTCCTTTCCTTTCTAGCCACAACCGTTCGTTATTACAAAAAGACAAGTTCTACCTATGCAGTATGGCATGGATTTTGTGTGGATTACAAAGGCTAACGTTGGCTAACCTAAAAGAAGCACTGTATTCATATTTAAATCCTAAAATATCAGACTATACTGACTGATATTGCACTATTCCTTCCCTCTCTTTTGTATATTTTTTGTAAAATGGTAAATTCTATTGTATTTTTATACTGTACACGTAACAGTATTTTTTAAATATTTCTTACGGTCCTCTGTTTTTATTCTTTTATATGTTAAGTGAGTAAAGATTAACCAGAGCAAAGATTAACCAGAGTCAAATTCCTAGTTTGTTTACTCCAACCTGGCCAATAAAGCTGATTCTGATGTTGTTTCTATGTACTTATGTTTTAGGGAAAAAGAGTGACAACCCTCTGTCACCCGACTACGATCCTTCAATCTTCAATCATGTTCCATCCCCGGAGAAGAGAAAAAGAAGAATGAGGTTAGATGTAGTCAACAGAAGAGCAAACTTCAAAGAATAGAGAAAGCAGCAAAGCCATCAGCTGCAGCAGTAATGGATCTAACGGATTGTCCATCGGCGCGACAGCAAGCATCCTACTGCAGACCAGGTGAAGGAATCTAACATCAACAAAGAACATGAAAATGAAAATATTCTGCCTTTTCCCCATGAAAATGACGAAATGAATACAACTGCACTGAATGAGAATGGAATACATCCAAAAACTCTGCTGCCTGTCTCCTCAACCACACCCATGCCCGTGATCACATCACTCCCGTCCTTCAGAGCCTCCACTGGCTCCCTGTTTCCCAACGCATCCAGTTTAAAGTCCTCCTCACCTACAAAGCCCTCCATAACCAGGCTCCTTCCTCACAGACCTGCTCCACCACCACGATCCCCCCGTAACCTCCGCTCCTCTGACACTAACCTCCTCTCCCCACCACTCAGGACAACGCACCGTACCTGGGGTGACAGAGCTTTCACCATTGCAGCCCCCTCCCTCTGGAACCCACACACATTCGGGACTGTACTGACCTGGACACATTGAGAACACTAATCAAAACACACCTCTTCAGATTAGCTTTCCACATACTATAGTCTTACATTTCTCACCTGATAGTTACTGGTTTTATTGTTTTTAATTGCTTTTAATATGCTTGTTTTATATGTTGGTTTTATTGCTTATCTTTTTTTTAATATGCTATATGTGCTGGTTTTACTGTATGCTATATAAATATAATGTATTATTAGAGGAGTCTACAAAACAATGATAAAAGGGTTAATATCCTCACTGGTTTACAAACATTCAATACTAATGACAGTGTTCATTTTGTAGCTCTCTATCTCAAATGTAAGTCCACCCTAACATTATTTCAGCAGTACATGCTGGCTTTAATTAAGATGAGAATTAATTTGTCTTGATTTTTTTGGGTTATTATTTTGGCGTTGATTTGACCACTGTTTCAAAGCTTTTCAAACACTGTATTGACGTAACGTATTGCAGATTGGTGCTGATGTGCAACGTGCTGTGTATGCTTATAGCGTAATACTGTGGACTGTTGGTGCAGTGTTGGTGAATGTAAGATGCCTAAACCAAGAAGGATTCATTGTTCTAGGGCGATTAATGACAAATAAGTATTACAGTAGTTATTATTTAATAGCATTTCTTTTTTAATCATTTCACCCCTTGATTTCTTTTCTTCTGCTGTTACAGTTCCCCATCATTTCACCAAATGTACAACGTTTATCTATTTTTACTAAATAAAGATTGTGGGCCAACTCCTTTTGTAATCCTCTCACGACTAATTCTCTTTTTTGTGAATTGATCACTTTTGTGCAGCTATGACATATCCACTGTTTAGTGTTTCTTTTAATGCCAAGGCAAGTTTGGTGAAAATACACTTGAATCTTTGAACTGAACAAAAACCTGACACACAGACCAACACATTCTGTACTCCGGGCTCACGGCAGTAGCACAACTGTTGACCATGATTTTGAAATATTGCTGCTGGTTTTGGAGCAGAAAAATACTTGGCAATTAGCTCTGGAATTATACATTTCTTAAAACTTATTCTAGCCGCAGTGGCATCAGGGCTTGCCAGTATTATCCCATCTAAAGCAATTGCACCTTGCCACATTAATAAGAGCAATCTGAATATCAGGAAAGTTGTCTAAAAGTAATCTGGGTTGATTTGAATGGGCTACAGTATAGGCTAACATAATGTCCATTGTAACAATAGCCCCCAAAAGTCTAAATTTGTTTGTCTCATAACCAGATCTCAATAAATACAGTTTGAGGATTGTTGCCTTAAGTAGTGTTTACTTAACTTCAAAGTTTACTGTACAACTGATGCCAATTTATTTTAAAAGTTACAGTATACAAAACAGTACATTTGTGACTAGATTTTATTCTATTAAAAAAAATCTGGTCTTCATTTTGTAACTTATAGTCATTGCAATCTGGGGTTGTTCTGTAGAATGACAGATATCAGCAGAGGATCCATTACAGAGAGGCTTTTAATGAGTCACTGAAGGGAAAAACACCATGCTAGGGAGTAAGGATCTCACACACAAAAATCTGCTTTGTAAAAATAACTTATTTTCCAGTCAGATGCTTAATTTACTGACAGAACTGAAGCAGTCCCATGTTGGCCCCAAGGTGGCGCTCACACCAAAACAGATGTCCCCCACCCTTTGCTAAACTAACAAGAAATTGCCACTAACTAATAAAGTGACAGATGTGTATTGACCACAATCTAACACTCCAGCCCTACTTCACCTTTTAAGCTCTACAATGTTTTTGATCTGACAAGTCATTAAAACAGTCAACAAAACCTCAATGTAAAAACCCCCCATTCAGTACCATGCCTTAGTGCTGTTTCTTTTGGAAAACTACATCAATATGTTAAGTAAAGAAAACTACTGCTCTCCCAAACTGCTACATGTGCTTACTTCTGTTTTTGGTTTCTTATAAGTCTTTACAGATGAGGTGTTCTATAAGTCCCTATATATTTGGCATGCATTTTGGCATAATGTATTTGTTGGTAATGTGACATTTAAACACATCATCTAGATTTTACTAGCAGCTACCTTGGGAAGGAACTCGTTGCATTGATGTTGCACCATTTAAACAAGAACAAGGCAGGAATCATGATAGCCACGATAACCAGTGCCATCCATCTTTACTTCACTTACAGGAGATTTGACACAAATACAAATCATCTCCCTGTTTGAAATATTTATTTTTCACTGAACATGATACATACAGCATAACTGCTTTAGTGTAACATGGGAAGTATTGATTTAGTTTATTTACCAGGACGAGTTCTTAAAATACAACCACAGCAGCACAAATATTTTGCTCTTGTACTGCAAGTGTTATAACTCGTGAGAAAAGATTAGCACCTTGTTTCAGAAAAATAAATGGTGCAAACCCAATTAGTCATATAAGCAAACATATTTTTTGTTAAATTTCAGATTCAGTTTTCTTCTTACGTTAAGTAAAAAAACAGGTGCAAAACATAACTATAAAGATGGCAAATCAATAAGTTTTTGATCACGTTGCTTGTATTCATCATCCAACTAAAGAAAAGTACTCCGGGTTATCATTAATACTGGTATTTTATAATTAGCCTATACTCTAGCCCATTCAAATTCCTGATTTTCAGATTGCTCTTATTAATGTGGCAAGGTGTAATTGCTTTAGATAGGATAATACTGGCAAGCCCTGATGCCACTGCGGCAAGAAGATTTTTTAAAGAAATTTATAATTCCAGAGCTAATTGTCAAGTATTTTTCTGCTCCAAAACCAGCAGCAATATTTCAAAATCATGGTCAACAGTGGTGCTACTGCAGCGAGCCAGGAGTACGGAACATGTTGGTCTGTGGGTCAGGTTTTTGTTCAGTTCAAAGTTTCAAGTGTTTTTTCACCAAACTTGCCTTCGCATTAAAATAATTCCTTAACAGTGGATACGTCGTAGCTGCACAAAAGTGATCAATTCACCAAAAAAAAAGAATTAGTCGTGACAGGATTAGAAAAGGAGTTGGCCCACAATCTTTATTTAGTAAAAATAGACAAGACAAGCGGGACAAGACTAAATGTTGTACATTTGGTGACATGACAGGGAACCGTAACAGCAGAAGAAAATAAATCAAGGGGTGATATGATTAAAAAAAGGTTATTAAATAAATATAAACTACTGTAATACTTATTTGTTGTCATTATCGCCCTAGAACAATTAATCCTCCGTGGTTTAGGCATCTTACATTCACCAACACTGCACCAACAGTCCACAGTATTAGGCTATATGCATACACAGCAAGTTGCACATCGGCACCAATCTGCAATACATTACGTCAATACAGTGTTTTAAAAGCTTTGAAACAGTGGTCGAATCAACGTCAAAATAATAAGCCAAAACATCAAAAGACAAATTAATTCTCATTTTAATTAAAGCCAGCATGTACTGCTGAAATAATGTTAGGGTGGACTTACATTTGAGATAGAGAGCTACAAAATGAACACTGTCATTAGTGGTGAATATGTTTGTAAACCAGTGAGGATACTGACCTTTTTATCATTATTTTGTAGACTCATCTAATAATAATAATAAATGTTATTTATATAGCATACAGTAAAACCAGCACGTATAGCACATTAAAAAAGATAAGCAATAAAACAAGCATCTTAAAAGCAATTAAAAACAATAAAACCTGTAATTATCAGGTGAGAAATGTAAGACTATTGTATGTGGAAAGCTAATCTGAAGAGGTGTGTTTTGATTAGTGTTTTGAATGTGTCCAGGTCAGTACAGACACGGATGTGTATGGGTATGGAGTTCCAGAGGGAGGGGGCTGCAATGGTGAAAGCTCTGTCCCACCAGGTACGGTGCGTGGTCCTGAGTGGTGGGGAGAGGAGGTTAGTGTCAGAGGAGCGGAGGTTACGGGGGGAGTGTGGTCGTGGAGCAGGTCTGTGAGGAAGGAGCCTGGTTATGGAGGGCTTTGTGGGTGAGGAGGACTTTAAACTGGATGCGTTGGGAAACAGGGAGCCAGTGGAGGCTCTGAAGGACGGGAGTGATGTGATCACGGGCATGGGTGTGGGTGAGGAGACGGGCAGCAGAGTTTTTGATGTATTCCATTCTCATTCAGTGCAGTTGTATTCATTTTCTCTTTTAACAACATATTCATTTATCAGAGCTTGGCATTCCAACTCAAGAGAATGAATGTGTCTTAAAAAAAAACTTTACTCTCTAATGGTGAAGTTGCTGGATCATCATTTTCATGGGGAAAAGGCAGAATATTTTCATTTTCAAGTTCTTTGTTGATGTTAGATTCCTTCACCTGGTCTGCAGTAGGATGCTTGCTGTTGTCTTGAGGACAATCTGTTAGATTACTGCTGCAGCTGATGGCTTTGCTGCTTTCTCTATTCTTTGAAGTTTGTTCTTCTGTTGACTACATCTAACTCATTCTTCTTTTTCTCTTCTCCGGGGATGGAACATGATTGAAGATTGAAGTATCGTAGTCGGGTGACAGAGGGTTGTCACTCTTTTTCCCTAAAACATAAGTACATAGAAACAACATCAGAATCAGTATCAGCTTTATTGGCCAGGTTGGAGTAAACAAACAAGGAATTTGACTCTGGTTAATCTTTCCTCTAAAGTAGGCTAGGCTACAACACTCACTTAACATATAAAAGAATAAAAACAGAGGACAGTAAGAAATATATAAAAAAAAATACTCTTAAGTGTACAGTATAACAATACAATAGAACTTACCATTTAACAAAAAATATACAAAAGCGAGGGAAGGAATTGTGCAATATCAATCAGTATAGTCTGAGATTTTAGGATTTAAATATGAATACAGTGCTTCTTTTAGGTTAGCCAACGTAATTAGCCTTTGTAATCCACACAAAATCCATGCCATACTGCATAGGTAGAACTTGTCTTTTTGTAATAACGAACGGTTGTGGCTAGAAAGGAAAGGAACGTAGCTAGCTAGCTAGCTGTATCCCTACTAGCCCAAACCGTTAGAAACCGTTTTAGCCTGTTTGCTAGCTACATAAATAAGATATTTCTGTTACGTTACCTGATATAAAGTGGTCACAGCATAACCGAAATCCATTGTTTGTGGGCTCCCATGGCTCGGTTTGGTTCCGTCTGCTTCTAGCACGTTTTATGGAAGCAATCCATTTACTTCTTCTCTCGGGATCTTTAGCTAGGCATCTCATAAAATGCTATCCATTATCTTTTTTTCCGATGGTTCTGGCATCCCGGCACACAGCAGCTATCCACCATGCTGAATCAAGGCGTTTATTAAATAGGCAGCAAATTATTTCCCCTTGGGATCAATAAAAATTATCTATTTATCTAGCTAGCTATCTACAATAGGTGCAACTAGCTAGCTAGTAACGTAGCTAGCTAACTCTGGCTCAGCTCCGATGGCAGTGTTTTGATATTGACTGGTGCATGCTGGGATTGCGTGACATCACCTGCCGGAACTCTTGCTAGCTAACGTTAGCTCTTGCTAACGACAGAGTGAAACAACATAAAGCAACGACAGAGTGACACGACGCATAGCAACGACACATAGCAACAATACAAGCAAGAGAGAGAAGACGACACATAGTAACGACCATGGTAACAACAGAGGGAAACGACGCATAGCAACGACGCATAGCAACGACGCATAGCAACGACGCATAGCAACGACGCATAGCAACGACGCATAGCAACGACAGAGTGAAACAACACATAGTCATGACACATGCAGCATTGACACAGCAAGACGACACGGTCAAACGACAAGGTCAGACGACAGGAGTAGGTTGAGTTGACACAGACAAAAGTTGAGTCATGTGGGCAATCACATAGACATAGACAGGTAATAGACACATAGACATGGAAGACAACACATAGCATAGACAGACAGACATGGACATAAACAGTAAACAGACACGTAGACATGGAAGACGACACCTAGCATAGACAGACAGACATAGACACAGAAAGTTAATAAACACATAGACATGGAAGAGGACACATAGCATAGACAGACAGACATAGACAGTTAATAGACACATAGACATGGAAAACGACACATAGCATAGACAGACAGACATAGACATAGAAAGTTAATAGACACATAGACATGGAAGACGACACATAGCATAGACAGACAGACATAGACAGTTAATAGACACATAGACATGGAAGACGACACAAAGCATAGACAGGTAGCATGTCGACTTAATTTTGGCACAAATGGAACCCCATAATAGGTGACCTTATCCCTGTGGATAACAAGCATTGGGAACTTCTACTCCTCCTACTCTTGTGCATGGAGTTCATCTTTTCTCCTTCGCTTACTGTAGCAGCGACACTGTACTTAAGTAAAATCATTGAAGAGCATCACTCCCTCTTCCTGGAGCTCTATCCTCACCTACATTTACGGCCAAAACACCACTTCATGCTCCATTACCCAGGAGTCATTCAAAAACTCGGACCGTTGAGGCAGTTCTGGGCGATGAGATTTGAAGCTCAACATGCATTTTTCAAACAGGTTAGCCATGTAACTTGCAACTTCAGAAACATTTGTAAAACCATGGCATTTCGCCATCAGATGATGCAGTGCTACAATTTCCTGTGTGGAACTGTGTTGTGCCACAATACAGAAGTTGGTCCAGGGTACACTACATTTCTGGCCAACATTGAGGGATTTAAAGAGATCCAAAGTGGTCTAGAAGGTATTCCCCTTTTCAGTTAATTGTATGTGCCAGCCTGAGTTACATTTAAGGGAATTGAATATAGAGCAGGCATGACCGTATTCCTGTCCTATGGTCCATATGGAGAGCCTCAGTTTGGTGTCATACAATCAGTTTTACTACTGGAGCAAACATCACATACACCAACAATAAAGCTTGTTGTAAAGAAGTGGGAAACACAGTGGTTTGATAGGCATTTATTTGCATACAGTGTGATTCCCACTCAAGTTTTGCCAGCTGTAGATGTGAGAGAGCTGCTTGATCACCATCCCATCCATGCAGTCAAGTCGCACAGAGAGGATGATGAAAGTTTATACATTTCCCTGCGCTATAGACTTTTTTTAGATTATCAGCTGACTGCCACCAGGTGTGTGTGTGTGAGACACTTGTAAATAGTATTTTGACAGGTTTATAGATGTTGAAAAGGCCTAGCTTGACATCGTCCGCCATATTAGTTTAGTTTTTAGCCATACATGCTGCGTAAAGTGTCCATTGCTTGAAGATGATCAGTGTTGGACTAATGGGATGGGAAGAACTACTGGAACTACTTCTCGGATGGGATGACGTTACCAAACTACTGGGATGTTTTTGAAATGACTACTGGGATGTTATAAGTTGTACTGTAAGTATTTTTTCGGTTTAATCACTTAATGTCTGTCTGCTCCATATACAGTCTTAGTCTTAGGAAACGTGTCACCTTTTACACCTAAAAACAGGGCACTTGGGTGAAGAATTTGTGAACAGTTTTGTGTCTGAAACCATGTGCACTCTCTTTCCAAATGTATTGTAACGAATGGCGGGGAGTGCACCCTACTGGTCTCGAACCCGGGTCCCCATGCGTGCTTCCTAACCGCAACACCAAGAGGGGCATCTCCGCTTGGCAGAGCTGTTTGTTAGCCTCATATACCGCCCAGAGTTTGCTACAGTATACATTCTGTGAGAATGCCAGCCAGTACACATCTGTCACACCATGCGTACTGTATGCAGTCTTCTGAGTCCACTAGTCTAATGTGGCAAAAACCGGCACAGTTTTATATCTTGACCCCCACTACATCTGTCACCTTGTTCACTATAAATCCAGGAGTTTACATTACTGATGCTTAGCAAGCTATTCTAGGTGGCTGGCACTGTTTATTATATTGACCTGGATTTTCTGCATAGGTTGAACCTGCTGTTGTGCCTGCTATCCCACCTACAATCTCTGATGTCCCACCAACAGCCACTCCTCCAAACCCCATGGAGGAACAAGCAGCAGCTGTGGTACCAGTAAATCAGCTGATACAGACAATACACATCATTCCACAGTTTGTAAGTTCCACTTTAAGACTTGGGTGTCACTTTGTTTAATCAACACTAGGCTGGGCAATTAATCAAAGTCAAAATTTAGAAACAAAACTGAATGTATCTTGTATATGCTTATTGATCAAGATGCTTTTTTTTTCTTAAATTGGCGAATCCACCTGGATAAGAAATAGTAATTCTTATAATCAGCTAAATTAATTTGATTAGCAACTTAAGCCCTATGTTATAATTTGCTGTACAATGGTGGTGCTTGAAAAGAGTGAAAACAACACTATACAAGCTCACAACACATTGTGATGCTCTGTGAGCCAACCATTCATTAATTGAAATCAAGGCAAAGGTTTTAAATAATGGTTATCGATTTGAATTCATATCACCCTTCACTTAACAAAAAGTAAGAAATCTGCAATGTTGTCTCGCAATTTTCTCAGGATGTCCGGCAGATTCTTACAGGCTTACATGATGGCAAGCAAATTGTTGAGAGCCTTGATGAAGATAATGTCATCACAACTAGCCAGATACGTCTCCTCGTCCGTATCTTGGTTTCGTACCTCATTGAGAAGTTTGGAGAGAAGTACTTTATTTATTTTTTATATTGAATAGGGTTCCTGTTAAATACGCCAACATTCTCATTTGAAAAGTAAATTAACATGTAGTTTATTTTCATTTCACTTAAGATAAAACAGGGCACTACTTTGAGGTCTGACATTGACCTAAATTTGCTAGGAAGAACCAACATTTCACTTTGGCGACGTTTCCAACTGCTACAGCTGTTTTTTTGGGGATACGACACATTTTTCAGCAGTAGGCTACTTTAAAGGGGTAGTTTGAATTATAGGACATAAAGAAAGATGTATGAAATGCTTACCGTCAATTAGGGGTGGTACGGTTCATGAAAAAACATCCGAACCGTTCGGTCCGCTTGTCTCGGTTCGGAACGTGTTTGTGCCGCATGGTTCGACGCATGCGCAATGTGGCCTCGTGTCCGTCAGGTGCCCCGTATGTGACCTCAGTGTGTTTCTCTTTCGCGCGAAAGAAGAGGTAGTTACCCACAAAACGTACAGCGAAAGACCGTGCAAAACATTTCAGGCCGTCATGCCGACCTGTATACATTTTAACATCAATGTACGCTGTAACGTTTTTTCACTCGCTGAAGCAGCTGCAGTTTAGATCCTGTCGGGTCTCTGCAGCGGGCGGGGCTGCTCAGTTCTCCCCGCGACTGACGCGCGCACACACACACAAACACACACGGTGGATGCAGGAAAAAACGGAGAGGAGACGTATACAGGAGGGCCTGACAGCTATGGTCGTTATTGTAAGTACAATGATAAGTCCAATAAGTACTTTATCAAACCGTATGTGTGTCCCAGCCCAGGATAGGAAATTAACTAACAATGTAAACTGTTTAGGTTTAACGTATTCTGACTTATTCAAAAGACGGAGCTTTAAGAGTTCCTCTCTTTTTCTTTTAAAGGATACATTTTTGTAAGAGCTACACTGAAGTTGGCAGTTTGATAAATGCAAGTTATTTCAGTTGATATTCTGTAATATTTCAATCTTCATGTGCAAAAAAGGCACATAAGTTCCTGTAGATGGCAATACACATTCTCCTTTTTTTTGCCAAATAAATTAAAAGCTTGTTGAAATCACAACAATGTCTTCCCTCTTGCTGTAGCAAAATCTCAGCTAGCTTTCCTCAGAGATGGTCTTAATTATGTGCTTAAAGTCAAGTCAAATTCAGTTTGTGCACGATTAGGCTACATGATATAACTATATAATTATTTAATACTGTATCCTACATTGTGGATAATTAAGCTATATAGCGTATGCTGAAGTATATTTCTGGAGGGTTAAAGATTAAAAGAAAAAATAACAAGAACCGTACAGAACCGAAAACCGTGACCCTAAAACCGTGATACGAACCGAACCGTGGGTTTTGTGAACCGTACCACCCCTACCGTCAATATAGCCGATGCAAAGGTATTAATTAATAACCCAAGTCCTGTGTCTTGAATTTTGATTTGGTTATTTTACGTTTACTCCACAATATGTCAACAATACAAAGTTTTTTTAAATGTATTTTTTCCAGCCAACTCACTGGAAGTAGATATGGATCATAACAAAATCAAAACTTTGATTATAAATTAATCCCTTCACATTGCCTATATTAACTGTAAGTATTTCATTCATCTTTATGTCCTACAATCCAAACTATCCATTTAAATCTAGTATTCTTATGGTTGCAATCAAATTCGATTTTCAATTTAAACTTTACTTAGTCAACTGTAGTCAGCCGAGGGCTCTATACCAGGCCCCCTTCTGTTTTTGCTAGATTCCGATGTAGATCTCCTGTTTCTGGCGAATCCTTACCAAAGAATACACACTAGGGTTCATACATGTGAAAATTATTGCCCCGCAGGTCCTTTAAAATACAGCTCACTCCTCCTAGAAACGCTTCTGTGCTGTTTGATGCCCGCTGTTATGCACTAAGCAGCAGGAACAATAATTGATCTACTTCTCTGAGGACAGACAGACGTACAGACAAACCCTGTTCTAACCGTAGCCCACGCTGTCAAAGTCAAACGTGCCTCATCTCTATTCATTAAAGCGCCCATATTATGCTCATTTTCAGGTTCATAACTGTATTTTAAGGTTGTACCAGAATAGGTTTACATGGTTTAATTTTCAAAAAACACCATATTTTTGTTGTACTGCACAGCTCTCTCTCACTGCTGCAGATCCTCTTTTCACCTGGTTTCTGTTTTAGCTACAGAGTGAGACCTCTTTTCATCTTCTTCTTCTGTACTATCTTTGATTGCACTCATGCTCAGTAGCTCAGATGTAGATCATGTCAGCTAGCTAACTCTAGAGACAGTAAAAGAAAGCCTGTTTCTCCAACTTTGGTCAGTTACAAGGCAGGATTAGCTGGGAGACTTCTAAATGAGGGCGCACATGTAAGTAGTTTTTTTGTAGATTATGGTGAACTTGTGTGTGTTGTAGCAGTGCTTTGCTATTGAGAACGACGTAGCATGCTAGCGTTAGCATTAGCGTTAGCATGCTAATGCTAACGGTTAGCATGCTAACGAGCTAACGGTTGTGGTTAGCCAGCTCATTTCGGACTGTGACGTCACAGTCCGAGCCGATTTTGAACAGCTCACTAGGAGACTGAAGGCAGGACACATTCAGAAACCTGTATCTCACTCAAAACAGCATGGATGGATTTTTTTCAAAGTTTGTATGTGTGTGGAAGCACCAGATACACAAAAGAACACCCCAAATCCCAGAAAAAGTGATTTTTTCATAATATGGGCACTTTAAAGATTTTGATTTCTTGGCAGGAAATATGGTACACCACAGGACGGAGCCACCGGCCAGCCACTGGATTCTTGGAGGAAAGGCTGTGGAACGTCAGGAAGCGGTTGAGATCAACAAGCAGGTTGCGGAGTACGGCACAGAAACCACCACAAACGCCAGATGATGGCGCTCTTGCAAGGGCTCTCATACCAGCTAATTATTAAACTGGAAAATTATTTGATGAAGCAAAACATCCGTATTTCAGTGACTGACAACTTTCTTGTTCTTTTTTTACAGAATGTACCATATCAGACGAACGAGCTTTACAGCTTAAAGAATGGTTGAGAAACAATTCTCAGCCCCTCAGCCAGATAGAAACCTACATGGAGAACACGGCAGTCTACAGGGCCAAGTGGATTAGAGACAACAATTGGACCATTGATGAGATCCTTGAAGAGTTCCCTCACCTAATGACCAAAGACATGGTAGGTATAGGGAAATATATGAGGATGCATTGTTTATAACAATGCATGGGTTTAGCGTTCCTCTGTTCAACATTTTTGAAGGTTTTTGACCAAAAAGAACCATCATTTTGGCCACTATCATTACTATAGCTAACTAAAATAAAGGTGTAAATTTGCTTTAGTTATTAACACCTGTATTTACACAATTCACAGCCTTCTCGAACATTTTACACAGTGAAAAACAACATGAGCTCTGAGAATAGTGAGTGATATCATAATAGGAATAGAGTTAAATAAATCTGTCGGCCTGTTTATGCTAATTAGGTAAAAAAAGAAACAATTTTTTTGTGATTGCTGCGGGCAAAAATCCTTGATTATGCGGCACATTTTATTAAAAAATGCGATGGAATATGCGGGATATTTATGCAAGTTTATGCAATGAAATTGCGGGGAATATGAAATCATGCAAGCCCCGCATATTTTGCACGGAAATCGGCAATTTATGCGCCAAAAGTGCGCTGTATTTGAAAAAATGCGGTCCCTGCATAAATATGTGGACTTTGGCTGATTATGCATTAAATTATGCAATCGCATAATCGTGTTTTTCTGGAGGGACTGATTAACGAATGCTCTGTTCAAATAAGAGTCCCAGTAAGTAACACCTGAGTTAAATGCAGTTATTAATTAATGTAATTGATTGACTGAATGAATTTAATTGAATTAGATGTTTGAGCAAGTGACTCAGTAACTCAGAATTGATTTGGCAAATTTGACCATAAGCCTGTAAGTCCTCAAGCATGTCTAAAGGGGAAACCTTATTAATTTTATCAGCATATCTGAGCTCAAGAATGTGTGCATGCACACATGCATATCCAGGTTTGTTTTACTATACTTTTGGGGACAGGCATCAAATGTATTTTTCACCGATTTTCACGTGACCAGCCATGACCGGCGACCTGCCGGTCAGTGACATATGCCGATTTTATTCCGGTCAAATGCACTCGGGCGCCGCATAATTAAAGGGGTGATAGAATGCAAAACCGATTTTACCTTGTCATAGTTGAATAATGATAGTTTAGTGGGTAACTAGGACATACATACAGTATAACCTCTAAATCCCATTGACATCTCTTTTCTCTGCAAATCTCACTATTTGAAACTGCCTCTGAAAACGGGCGAATCTCAACAAGCCTCATAGTTGACGTCAACTATTGCGGCTCCTCCTCATTTGGCTCTAGTCTGTGTTTCTCACGCCCCAACATTTGCATAGGCTACACAACTGACCTGAGATCAGTTAGTCTTCTGAATCTAGGTCGTGCAGATCTCAGAAATTGTATACATTGTCATATGCTATTTTACCATTAAATTCACTTCTGAAACTTTTTTATGCTTGAAATCAACTATGTAAAGCTCAAATATGGGCTGCTTTACGAAAATGGATGGCTAATTGCAAATTTTGTCCGACTGTGTGTCGGAGTTCAGCGCTGGTGCTGCCTGTGTAGCTGCCTCGACATCCAGGCGCAGGCTCTATCAATGAGACTCGCGGACAAGCGGCGTTTATTTCCCCAATTGTTTGTTTAAATAACTCAACACATTATAATTACACACATTAAAAGATTAACTGAAACCGGTGGTAAGAGATTGCTGGCGTAACAAGCTTGCTGACCGCGCTCTCACTCACATACACCGGGCATTTAGCTAGCAGGAAGAGGGGAGTTGCAGTCCCTGGAGCTCTGTCAGGGCAGGGGCATTTGGTTGTCATTAGCCCAAGAGACGGTGACTTTGCGCGGGTATGGAGTGCAGTGGGCTGCCAGTCGGTGACGGAGCTCAAAGTACCTCACAGCAGGCCGGGGCTGTGAAGGAAGGCAGGCCGGGCGGGAGGGCAGCAACACAGGCAGCACCGCGGCGCTTAACTCCGACACACAGTCGGACAAAATTTGCAATTAGCCATCCATTTTCGTAAAGCAGCCCATATTTGAGCTTAACATAGTTGATTTCTCGCATAAAAAAGTTTCAGAAGTGAATTTTTTAATGGAATAGCCCGATAAACAATTTATAACTTTGCAGTGTCTGAAATATGAGAGTCTCTATGTAGTTTGCTCAAACCAATCAGCATGTAGCTCATTCGGAATATTCATGAGCATACCATATTTGGAAGAAAAGCTCTTGTTCCAAATAGAGCCATATTCACAGGGTAGTTAAGGGCCTAATAAAATAGCATTCGGGCAATTTTCAGCCCAACCAATGTTACATACCCTATTAGGAGACCTTAAGGAACAGTGTAAAATACCCTATATAATCATTATATCACCCCTTTAACATCGCACACTCAATCAGCTGTTTATGAAATGTCATAAAGTCGTAATTACGGCTCTGCAGAGTAGTCTGCTCTGCTGATCTCAGCCACGCTCTCTCTCTCTCTCTCTCTTCTCTCTGAGGCTGAACAACTGGAACATGAAAACCGCACTCACATGGGTCCCGTGAAATTTGACAGCTACAGTTTATCGGAAAATAGTGTTGGGCACACTGACTTTGAACTTACTGTTTATCAGACCCCAGGTGAGACAAGAAGCTAACGTTAGCTAACGCTGCGGTCCCTCTGCCGCTCCTGCTGCAACAAACAAAAAAAAGAGACGCTGTATTCCTCCGACACGTTGTATCAACATTACTTTTTAAAACGCTTTCCAGGTTAGTGGGGATGCATACCGCTCAAAACCAACATTAAAAACATAGTAGCCTAATCTTCCCTCAGTGTTTAGTTTTGTTACTAAACTGTGTGTAAAATGAGCGGTGACATTAAATCATCTGTGTGACGTTTATGTTTTCAGGTAATTTTACTGTTGACATTCATGTTTGTAGTTTTATAGTGATCGATTATCTATTCAAAAAATTTTCTATTAAAGACAAGATAGAAAATAAATATTTGTGTGCGCTGGAAAGTGGTTAGAAAATATGAAATCGGAATCAGCTAAAATCGGTATCGGCAGGTCAAACTCAATGAAAAATCGGAATCGGCCTAGAAAGTTGAAATCGGTGCATCTCTACTTACAACGCGTTGGTCACTATCAAAGCATCCTGGGCTTCTAGAACACCTCAGCAGTGCCACAGGCTGATTACCTCTGTACCACACCGCAATGATGCAGTAATTTGTTCTAAAACAGGCACCAACAAATTGAGTGCAGAACTTAAAGGAGAACTCCGGGCAATTTTACGTTAATCTTGATAGCTATATGTATATGAGTACTGTCGATAGCAAAAACGAGCCGACTGGGTGCTAGCAACACGGAGCTGCTGCAGCTAATGCCGAGAGCTCCCACTTAGCTAAAACGGCAGTTTTGGGGGCATAAGATAAAAAGTGCCTTTGTGCCTCTTAACAGACACAAAATACAATTAAAATGTCTGTGCAACATGAACAGGGCCCTTACATGACATCAAGATGCATTTAGCAACTTAGCCATTGTTTAAATTCACCTACCCTGCTAGCTGCCGTCTGGGATGAGTGAGTGTGTTCAGCCAGGCTTCGGTAATAATCATCACGCAGCAGTTCCGTGTGTAATTGTAGCATATATATCCATTTTGTCTGTGATTCATCTGTCGTTGGTGAATAGGAGTCTCTGCAGTGAGAATTGTGTGGTAGTTTCCTTAGCCAGGCTAGCAGCCCCGACCGGCATCCTTCTACTTCCTCCCCGCCTCCCTCGCCTGCAGCTGCCAACAACAATCCACAGGCGCCCGCTGGTCTGGTGAATGTCCTCCAGAGGACAGTTCATGGTTTCGCGGCGAAATTTTGAAATTTATTCCACCCTCAAAAATAGGTAATTGAGCACTGTAGTGGTTATGATCATATCAGTGACTATGTAACTACATAGAAACGGACTTACATGACATCTTGATGTCATGTTACATCTTGTTAACATATTTATCAGAAGGTTGACACTTTTGTATTTTAACCCATTTGGACCTGACTCTGTGAGGTTGACTCTAAAGAAGTCTTCTAAATCTACAAAGCATTTGCGGCCCACCTATCTGACCACCTAACCCGGCTGCCTATCGGCCAGATAGGATAGTCAGATAGGTGGGCCGCACGCATTTTCTGAGCATGTTTATTGTAATGATAGATCATCAATTGATTTATGGCTTTTTAGGTCAATTGAGGTCTGAATCCTTTTTTAAATTGTTTTCTGTAATGTGAGCTATATGCCATAACCATCAAGACTTAATCAAAAAAGGTTTGGAATATTTTGTTATGTGCAATGAAATGTAGGCTATTATAGTTCAACTTTTTGAGTTGATTAGAGATGCACTGAATCTTTTCCAAATTGTAAAGCTAACTAGACTTTATCGTAAAACAATCGTTTCTCTTATGAGGACCAGGAAAATGGTCACAATGTCTATATTTTAATTCTACTCTAGTAGTCGGTAGACATTTGGTCCTTACTCACTCGCACTATCTCACTTGCTCTTTTGTATTCTTTCTTTTTTAGCCTGGAATAAACATGGTGGAGTACCTCCATGAGGCCAAGGTATGCAAACCATACCCCCACATCCTGACGCTGGGAAATGGTCAGAGTGCATTTCAGGCCTTCGTCATTATAGCTGGACAGGCCCTGGAACAAGAAGCACTGCTTCAGGCCATTGATGTCTGCTTCAAGGCATTCTTTGTCTTTGACATGAAATACCCAAAGCAGTGTGAATATGTGTGGGAATTCATACAGACTGTCATATATGAAATGCCAGGAGGGAAGTCTAAAATGGTTAAATTTCTTCAAAACAGAATACTTGCTTGCAACTAGAGCTAATAGCTCTTAATATGAATTTGAATTTGTTTTGCCTGTTGAATGTTCAGCCAGTTAATTTGTAATTGTGGTTTTGCAGTTTATATCCTACCTGAGTGATATGAACTGCAACAATTCCACTTAGAGATGGCCCGATAGCATTTTTTGCTTCCCGATACCGATTCTGATACCTGAACTTGTGTATCAGCCGATACTTAGTACCGATCCGATACCAGTGTGTCATTTATTTTATTATGTTTTAACAACTGTATACTACTATCCCTGTATGGATGTGATATGATGTATAACAACTGCACTGTAAAAACTCCAACTTAATATTGTTGACATGAAAAAGTATTTTAAGTGTTTAAGAATTAAAAATATATATTATTAATATTTGACTAAAAAATGTAAGTCGCTCCAGCAAAAGTTGAAATTTGTATGATTCAACGGCATTTAGTAAGTCATTACAAAATACATCATTCAGTTGGGATGCACAACTTATATGTCAATGTGCACAACAAGTGCAAAAGTTCTGATAACTCATGTCTTTGTTGTGAAATGCGGGAAAGCCAACTTTCCGAGTTGAAGATAGTCACTTGAAGTCATCGGATCCCCGCACTGGCTGTTTGCTGCATGGAACCTGGAGCCCACACTGGCAAGTTTTTTTCACTTAAAATATAAATTGTGTAATTTTATAATGTGATACATAAGTGGATAAACTAGGCAGTGTTACTTTATTGACAACAGTTTGCCCAAAGCTAACGTTCGCCGCTAGCTTCTGCTTATCGTAAGCTAGCAGCCAGGTTAAAGTTAGCTGATAAATGCGGTACTTGTCTAAGCAGGTAACTTGGCTAACGTTACCGTTTAAACTTCGTTAAAGCTTTTCAGACCGGTAGCGTTAGCTAAGTTAAAATACTTGTGTGATATACTATTTCGTAATTGCGGGAATGTTAGCTAGCTAGTAACGTTATCCCCACTAACACAGAATGTTTAGGGAACGTTGGGGAACGTTAGTTTTTGGTTCTCTAAAGGTTAGTTCGAACCAAACCAAAAACTAACGTTTAGGGAACGTTCCCTCATGGTTATAACGTTCCCTAAACGTTAGGGGAACCAACCAACGGGAACGTTCTCCTGTGGTTGCACTGTTACCTCCACACAACGTTCCCGTTTGGTTGTTTTTGGTTGTTCTGAGTGCGGTTTTGAAAATGTTTATTTTTACCAGCTCCATTTAAGTTTTTGAAGTAGCCTAGCACTAGTCACTTGATTTAGATTCACGCAAAAAGTATTGGTCTTATAAAATCGAAGTAAGATAAACAACATAGCAAGAGAATAAAATAATTTTTAGGCTGATAACAATTTTGTTAAAAACAATACTTTTGTGCTTGATTTCGTTTTTTTAACTGTATTAGGTGAAAATACCTAAAACAAGAATCTATCAATAGAACGATTTTCACAACTAAGAAAATTCACTTCTTTCATTTCTAACAAGTGTCTCAGTCCAGTGTACAAATCCTACCGTTACACCCCCACGCCAGTAGGGGAAGACAGTGCCTCTGCTCTCAGGTGACCGATTCAAGTCCTGTCCTGACTTCCGTTTACAACACCGGTACACACACCTGGCTAACAGGACAGACAAAAGATCCGTTCGTTTGGTCCCAAATTCGAATTGAAATACTGCCATTGACTAAAACCTATGATGACTACACTTCACTGACGGTGTTATAACGCAAGGTAGGACGAAGATACCAAGAAAGACATTGTCGGCTGTCAACAGTAAAGACTTTCCTCCGCTCAAGACTGCTAGCCCGTATGCTAACGCGGGAAACAAGTTAGCTTTCCACAGCTAGCTAAGCTGCTAGCCCTAGTATGGAGGAGTATGGAGCTAGCTAACGTTAACGTAATATCTTACATGTCCCTAAGAGCCGATGTGGGTTTAGGTTTAAACACTTATCTTACGATACATCCGAGGGCTGTATGCTGTAAAGCCTGTAACGTGGATGAGAGATAAAGCCATGGATGTATTAACAGAAGCTCTGTTCACAAAACTGCAGGCTAACCTAGCATAACATAATAATTAAACCTCCTTGGTTGTCTAAATACATCCATCGTTTATTTAGATAATCATGGTAAGACCTGAAGTACAGACTACATTATTTACACTTCATATATTCTTTTTGCAATCAGTACAAATTGTATGGTCTTTTATTTCAGATGAATCCATTCCACAAGCAAGAAAGCATTTCAGGACAGAGCGTAAGTTAACATTTATGCATGCATTTAAGAAACCAGTCATATTTCCTACCATGGAACTACTGAAATTCAACCTGGTGCATATCACGTGACTGTTATAATGTATAACAACTAAAACCATTAATTATTCCATAGTCATGAGGACCTCCATTACCCGCATGGCACAGCGGATGGACACATTTGAGGAAAAGATGGATGAGCTGCTCATGCTCTTAAGGAGCTCCCAGTCACCTCCCTCTGCTCCAGTCGATGACATGTTGCTGTCGCCCTGCTCAACAGTCATCGAGCTGCAGGAGTTCAACAGGAGTCTCGGTCAACAGGAGAGGAGGAACAAAATGGTAATTAAGTGGCCCTACCCTGCCCTAAGATAACACTATATAATTGCATAAATTAAAATATCATTATAACTGAACTGACTTCTCTTACAAAATGAGATTGTACAAGCTCTCCACTTTGTTCTACATGTGTAATTTGTATTTCTATATTTGTTTTACAGCAACTTTTTCTGACAAGCTTTCAACCAATGACATTGTAAAACCGTATAGCCTGCAGGGCAGAAAGACAAAGGCCTTCCAGGACCTGACAATCTGCAGGGTTATAACAGGCAAGTGTTATTTTATTGTTCACATCAGTATTATGCCTAGCTTGGCTGATAAGGGGTTTTAATTTGACTTGTAACTTTGCTTCTTCTTGCTACTCTAGCGGCATCTCAGAAAAACTTCCCCGCGCTGACTGCAGCAGACGTGGAGGACCCCCCAGTGCTCCCCCTCACAATATCCAACAGCCTAGTGTCAAAGGTCGACTCATTCAAGTTTCTGGGCTCCATCATTTCCCAGGACCTGAAGAGGGAGTCCAACATCCTTAAAAAGGCTCTGCAGAGGATGTACTTCATACGGCAACTGCGGAAGCATGGCCTACCACAAGAGCTATTGGCCATCTTCTACACTGCTGCCATCCTCCTGCCTCCTCCCCTCTGGCAGGCGCTACAGATCCCTGCACACAAACAACCAGACACAAGAACAGCTTCTTTCCCTCTGCCATCACTCTCCTGAACTGCTGATAAGTGGGGTCATCCCCACTTTGGCCATTCACCTACACATTACATACTTTATCATTCCAATATGCATCTTGCACACTACATTTCTGCCCTGCAAAGGCAAAAGACCTTAACTTGCTACTGTGAAACTGAGAAAAATGACTTTAAAGTTTCTGTTTTGTCCAGACAAAAGTATTATAGGTAAAACTCCAAAAATTTGACAACTAGTTGCTATAATTAAGAAATGTTTGTATGCAAAAAATCTTGAGCTCAAAATTGACCTTTTGATCCTTGTTTGGCAGTTCCTGTACTCTTCCTTTGTATCATGTGCCAAAAACAAGTAGTCATGCAAAGGCAAAAGGCAGTAACTGACATATAATCAATATTTGCTTGCTGTTCACCATACTTGCATCCATCATAAGAACACCTAACCAAGGTCTAGTCATCATGTTATTTGTTTTAAATTATATAGAAAACCTTTGCTTGTTACTATTTACTGCTATAATGATCAGGATAGTGTGGCAACACTAACACAGTTTAACAGTATGACAGATAAGTGACTTTGCAGTACAGTATGAAAAAATACAAGAAGTATTTTCTCAATAAAGATAATTTAAGTATAATTGAATACAAAGGTATATTTATTGTTTAACAATAAATATATAATGTTTAACACTAAGGGCCACCAAACTGCTTAAGATGCACAGTCAACAAGCTCGACTTGGATTACTACTTTTTAATTCTGAGATAACATTTAGGTTAGCATACTTTGTACGGACGTCAGCAATAACTAGCTTAGTGCTTTTATGGATGTGTGAGATTTGACATGAACACCTGCAAGAAGGAAATATAGCTCAAACACGTATGGATTGTTGTGGATACAGCAGATGACGTGCATTGCTATGGATTATATCTTCCATGGATTATATCGGATTGCATGGAAAGGTAGGATGCCAGCTGTGTATTTAATAATTGGTTTTCAGCATCTGATGTGAGGCTCCGCCAAGTGAGGAGGTGTGTCAGCATCAACGTTAGCGCTGTAGCTAACAATGTAGCTAGCTCCAGGCTGTCACTGACAGAATAGGAATCATCACTTTATTTGTTATGTCATGTGTACGTTACGTGGTTTGGTGACAATTAAAAGCGGCAAAGTAGGCTATGACGAGGCTAGAGTACAGTAAGATCACGGCGGTACAGTAACCTCTCTCTTGATGCCTTGCTAACAAAGTCCGAACACTCAACTTCAGCGTGCAGAGATCCGTAACAGCTGTTACGGCGTTCTGCTGTGGTTTCTCGTATGGTTTTGGATGTTACGGTTGTCTTTATTTTCTTGTTAAAACAATGAAATTGACTCACGATATTTATTCACATGATAAAGGAGGTCTCAAATACCCCAAAAGTGACATTAACTCATTTTTGGCCAAACATGTTTTTCCTTTGTAGGGCAGATTTGCATTCTACATTTATACAATATATTGTGTTAATGTGCCTATATGTATGTTGTCTCTCTTGTGCAGTATGTCTATATGGCAAATAAAACGGATTCTTATATAAAAATGTTTATTTTTATTTTTTCTTGGTACCATGGTTGTTAGTTTTTTAAAGGTTATGGGATTGTAAAAAATAACGTTAGGGGAACGTTATCTAAAGGTTGTAACGCTAGGGGAACGTTCTATAAAGGTTACAACGTTAGGGGAACGTTCTCTAAAGGTTGCAACGTTAGGGGAACGTTCTCTAAAGGTTGAACGTTCGATGTAACCAAAAACGAACGTTCAACCAACTTTCCATAATAACCAAAACACAACCAAAACCTAACCAAACCTAACCTTCAGGGAACGTTCGCGCAACCAAAAACGAACGTTCCCAGAACGTTCTGGGAACCAAAAATTGTTAGCTGGGATACATTTCTAACAGGGTCGGCTTTCGGTTGCTTAAACCTAAACACCCTAGCTAGCTAGCTAGTACCAACAGTTAAGCTATCAATTCAAGTCAGTGTTGTGGAATAGCTAGTGTTTTAAAGTAACTTTAGTACTAACGTGAGTTTATATAGTATATAGCGTGTAACAGGTAAGAAGAATAGATTGAGCTAGCTAAATCATGCTGCCTCAAGACAGACTTCCACCTGCATCTATCTGTCTTCTGATTCAGGAGCAGGGCATGAAGTTAACTTTTTTGACCACCAGCCACTTTGGCAAGTGACTTTTTACCAGCCACTTTTTTTTTTGCCTCATAAAAGGTGAAAAACAGGACTTGCTGTGTCTCTATGATCCTGTCCTGTCCTATTCATGGTAGCCTACTCATGGACATTGCACACGTGTTGTAGTAGGGGGTCCAGCCTTGATAATACTGCATAGGGGTCCGGTGTTGGCTCGTTACACCACTGCATATAAGAGATGACTGACAAAATCAGGAGTAGCCTACGTGCACCACAACAACAACAAAAACACTGGTGAATGTGGACCATAACACATGAGTTGTTGCAAAGAAGTTGCAACTTTTTTTGTATAGTTCTTAAAAATAAAAAAAATAAATCAAAAGGAAACTTGTTTTGGGGAGAATAATAATTAGTACTATGAAGTAATTACTCTGGGCTGAGATTTTCTAGGAACCTTACCAAAAAGGCTCAGGATGATGATGTTGGTATAATATGAAAACAAATAATAATTTATTGAATTAATCAAATACGAACTTTACATTGTTAGTTAATTTCCTATCCATGCCTGGGACTCACATTCATACGGTTTCATATTGGACTTTAACTTATCATTGCACTTACAATTAAGTAGCTGTCCACAATTTAGGTCATCCTGTAGGTCTCGTCTGCGTTTTTTCCTGCATCCACCGTGTGTGATTGTGTGTATGTGTGTGTGTGTGTGTGTGTGTGTGTGTGTGTGAGATTGTGTGTGAGTGTGTGTGCGCGTCAGTCGCAGGGGGAAACAGAGCAACAGGCCCGCCCGCTGCAGACAGCTGACAAGATGAAACAGCAGCATCGTTAAGAGACTTAAGAGTGAAAAATCGTTCGCGTCGCATTGGAATGTTCTGTCTACAATGTATGGCAGGACGGTCTGAAATGTTTTGCACGTTTGCGCGGTCAATTCGCTGTACGTTTTGTTGGTAATGTGAGATGTTCGAGTCACACACGTCTCGTCTTCATAACATAAACAAGGAAATGAATTTGACCCTTTCTCCCTGCCGCTTGGTCAGTTGCTGCGCGATATGGAGCCCCGGCTGTCAATCAATGTCTTCCAGTGATGCGGGCCCCAGATTGGACCAGGCCCGTAAGCAACCGCGTACCCTGCTTACCGATAGTTAGGCATCTGAATCACTCAATTCTCATTGGCTACCCGCCAAATTGGCAGGTAGATTGACAGTGTTACCCGCCAATTGCAAAATTCACCCACATTTGGTGGGTGGGCGGGTGTTAATTTCATGCCCTTTTCAGGAGAGAAGCAAGGAGGTTTTATAAGACCGATAGCTAGCAAAGTTAGGCCCGTTACACACTGCCTGCGTGGCGTGAGCGTGGCGTTTCTGTTGCGTGTCAGCTGTGTGGATTTTTCTGTCTTTACACACCAGAAAGGTACCCTGCACCCTGGAAGGGCCTTCCTTTGTATATCCGTGAAAGTCACGAGAAGCTGTTCAGGAGTTGTCTGGTGAGTGATTATTAGCAACTCCTCTTCATACTGTACTTGACTAGGATTGTTACCAAACAGTTACCACTGCCCATTTTTCCATTCCAGTTTATCTATCCACTGTTCTCCTTGCCCTCTCCTTTTTATCTAAATGCATGAAGTGTCTCAAATAGATGTACTTTGCTGTTAATATTCTTTATTTAAAGCTGCAATATTGAGAAATTTGGTTTGGTGCTCTTTAGTGTCATATAAAAGCCCCAAAATTGCAACTGCACTGAAGTGTATAGTCGTGAAACGGGTAAGAAACTCAGTCAAAAATCTGTCATAAAATCCATGTTTACTCACTAATTTATCCAGATACCTAATTTTGGAAACCTAAATGAATATTTTTTTGTTAATTAGACTCTATGGGCCCTATTTTAACGATCTGAAACGCAAGTGTGAAACGCCAAACGCAAGTAGCTTTGTGGGCGGATCTCTGGCGCTGTTGCTATTATACCGGCGGGATAAATGACTCTTGCGCCCGACGCAAATCTTAAATGGGTTGGTCTGAAGTAGCTAGGTGTGGTTTGGGCGTAACGTGAAAATAACCAATCAGAGCGTCATCTCACATTCCCTTTAAGAGCAGGCGTATTGTTCCGTGGCGGATTGCTATTATGATGGCGGATTTGCCTGGCGCACGCCAGCGGGAGCTGTCCGGGATGCGGCAAAGTAACAAATGCCCGTCTTGGCCGGGTGGCGATGTTGCTGCGGCATCTCGGGCGCATCTCCTCAAGTCTGGAGAGGATTGCTGCAGCCATGGAGCATGGGCCTCCAAACGCACCACCTGCACCTGTTGTGCCCCTTCCTCCTCCCCCCACTCTATCTCCGTCCACCCGCTCCACCAGGAGCGCATCGCGCATTACTCCAGATTCACCAGATTCCGCCGGAGTGTCCAATCCCACCGTAGTTCAACATCACGTCTCCTTAAGTCCTCTAATATTTCCTCATTTATGTCATCAACACATCCATGATTCATGGAAATGTTGTGTAAAACACAACAAGCCACAAAGAATGCTGCGACTTTTTGAGGACTGTACTGTAAAGTGCCTCCTGATCTATCCAAACACCTGAAGCGCATTTTCAGTAATATTTTTCTTTGTAATTATGTATGGTTTTCAAAAATGGGAACTGCTGTAGATGAGAGAAGTGTATGCGCGTTGTGCACACACTACATTATGGCCAAGCATTCGTCCCTAAAATAGCATCTGAATAACGCGCTACTAACTTTAGACGAGCGCCACTGACTTTAGACCAGGTTTTTCCTGGTCAGTGGCGGAATTGTTTTCTGAAACTGCAAAATAGGACTACGTAACGTTTGCGCCTGAACACGCCTCCTCTTTTCGCTGAACCGCCCCCGGGAGCGCAAATACATTCCCTAATTTACCGACGTGCGTCTGTGGAGGGAAAAGTCCGCTGTGCGTCGGGTGCAAAATAGGAATGATACATGCGTCGGTGTACAAAGGCAATTGCACTGAGTGCAAGATAGGGCCCTATATATCCAATATATAATAAAGCTTCTAATAGAACGTATTCATACTAAACTTGTGCTCTTTTGAAGTTATTAACGCATGTCAGATACACAGCACAGGGAGGTCATATTTTCTGTCAATTCTAAAGGGAGCGTTTTATTACTTATTATAATTTGGTGATTAACAACCATGTCTCTTCCTGTTCCATGAATTGTACAACAATTTTTTCTCGTTGTCTCTGCAATTTAAGATTTACGTTAGCATCTTTGTACTGTCTTCTTTTTCTTTGCCCTCTTTGTTTGTTTATTTCCGGTACCGGCAGCTGACTGATAGGTCATCTGCATGTCCAATTGCTGAACCAAGATTGTCTCAGTCAGAAAGCTGAACGTTTAGGAAGCAGCAAATGATCCCGCGAGGCAGATAGCCGCAGTAGTGCCGTCTTTTACTCTCTTACAATATATAATTAAACTGTACATTTTCATTTTCAAATCTCAGTTGTTTTTTTAACAATTTGATTATATATTCAAATTGAATATATAGAATATTCTTTGACAGCCCTACTAGATACACGCTTATAATAAGGGGAAGAAGTAAAAGTACTAATACAACATGTACATATACTCTAAAGATTCTAAAATGTTGTCGGTTTGATTTACTAATCATATGTTTGTCTTTCCTGTCTGACATCACAAGGATACTGACTCAGAAGAGGAACAGACAAAGGGCCTCATTGTGGGGATACTTACTATGAAGGATGATCAAAGTACAGCTCCGGCAAGTTGCAAATGTAGCTGTGGTTCTAGAAGAAGACATCGTCTTACAAGACCTCCCTGACCTGCTAACGGCCTTTGCTTTGCTCTTTGGGCTGATATGCCTTAAACATTCAGTTTCCCAAGGAACTGAGGTACACTTTCAAAACATTTCAGAAGGTATTCTTGGAGCATGGAACAGATCTCTCTGCAGGAGTCAGATCCCTCAAAAACAAACTCCTTCAGTAATCCCTTGTTTCGGCTTCTAATGTTGGGCTGCAAGAGGCAGATCCCTCGAGAACAAATGCGTTAAGTTATCCAGTGTGACAGCTTCTAATGTTGGGCCATGTTTTAATTGTTAATGTTCATGCTGCCCAATTGTGGACTGATATAAATCTCCAATATCTGAGATGAATCCTATCTTTACTGGTTTTATTCTGCCCCCCTTTTATCGCTTCTTTCATCTTTACACTGCTGCTCTTCATCCTCCTCCTTTATTTCTCTTTACCTCTCTCATCTCATTTACTCTCCATCTTTACTCTCTTATCAGTCTGTCAGCCTAACTAATCTAACCTTGCTGTCCTTACTAAGTATTTAAGTAAAACAATTAGAATATGTTAACTGACATCCACAACTACTACTGTCCAGTAGGGGTGCACGATTCAGAAAATGTCACGATTCAATATCGATTTTCGATTAAAAAACGATTCTCGATTTAAAAAAAAAAACGATTCACAGTATGTAAATGTAGTGACGTTTCTCATGTGATTGCAGTAGACATACAATAAAAAATTTATTTAAAAAAAAAAGAAAAAAAATATGAATCGATTTTTGGAATTGTATTAATCGATTTTGAATCGGTAGAAATGTAAATAGATTTTTTTGCACACCTACTGTCCAGGCAACACTGTTTATTTAAAGGAATAGTTTAGCATTTTTTAAGTGGGGTTCTATGAGGTACCTATGCATAGTTATGGAGATGGCGATGAGTGCAGTCACTATAAGGAGATGGTGAGATGTCACTGTAGCAGAAGTCATCCTTGTACTGTGGGGGCGAGTAGAAAAAAATGCCTTTTTACCACATAGGAAATGCTTACCTAAAAAATAAATAAATGTCTGTTCAAGTGTACACAAAATTTGCCTCTGCTTTAGTTTGCCGCCAGACAGACATTTATTTTTGCACTTTTTTTGTAGTGTAGTTTGGGCCATATATTTCTACACCAACTCCCCAGCTCTGATATGGCGTGTTGAGTGCTTCGCTGCACTCCACCAGTACGAGTTACCAGGCATAGTAATACATGGCTAAGGGACGTCTCCCCCAACCTCCTTATAGTGAATGCAGTGAGCTATCCTTTTAACTGTCTCTGCTACTAACAAACATTGCTCTATCTGTACACTTCTTAACTTTTTGTTTCCTTTTCTACCCATTTCTTATATTCAGTTGTTCTTTAAGTAACCCACACTTTATTAGTTACATATAATACTATACTGTATTACTTGTGTAAGGATTTAATTGTGTGTGAATTGTTGACACACTGACAGTATTTTAATACATAGCATTTGCGGCAACATTTTACAAGTTAGAAAAGTACAACTGTTTGGCCTGATTGGGTCAGTTATGGGTCTCAGCTGTTCTCAGTTGCTTGTTTGAAGCATTTGATACATGTTAAACATGTTGAATAAAAAAAAGCTTTGAATCAAGACATTGTATATGATTATTTGTATGTGCAAATTATTTGTATAAGTGGGTATTATGGTTATATTGAAATTGCCCTAACTTCTAATAATGTTTCTATAGTACAAAATGTTATTTCACTCTGTTCTGATGTGGCTAAGGCCACCGCATAGCCAAATAAGTGCCCTTCATGACCCACAGCCCGTCAGTCTCCATAGGATAACATGGCAAAACTCGACCCCCTACATGATATCCCCAAATATATTAACATCTTTCTAAAATGACTTTTCCAAGTCTCACCTGCATAAAATATTTGTGCAATTACTTAGAATACGTGGGGTTTACTGCCTGGTCGACAGCAACAATTCACATTTAAACCTACTTTGCTCCTAAACTAAAAAAAACTGACATTCCACACTGTAGGACATTTTAACACACTAATTCATCTGTCGTATGACCATGACAACGGTACATGAAACAATAAATACAACCTGTCATTAAAAAAAAAATTACCGCATTAAACATTTTATTTACCACACTCAAACTGGGTTCGCTGGTCTAACTTTGTAGCAGCATGACGTCATGACGCCAACATTCCTGGGTCTGATAGATCTTGTGTGCTGTATGTGCTGACAAAATTTGACATTTGTAACGTGTATGGTTTTTGGGATAAGTGCAATGTTTCATTCGTCCCCCGTTTCAATCGTCCCGGTTGTACCCTACATTAGCTTATAGACTGGCACACAGACCTACTGCTGTCTACAGGAAACCATCCAAATGTAAGTAATTCAACAATAGTTGGTCACATTGTTACAAAGTAAAAAAGTAAAGAATAGACAATTAGGCTATAAGGAATGAATTATGCATTGTAAGTGTCCTGACCTTACGGTCATCTCTCTTCCGTTTTCCTGCTGTTGGCTGCAGTGGTGCATCATGGTGAGCTGGAGGCTGTAAGCAAAACAATTGTCACCATCCATGTCAGTGCAGAACTAAAATCTAAGCAAGTGTAATTAATCTTATATTCAGGGTTCGTATGGGTGCTTGAAATCCTTGAAAATGCTTGAATTTTGATGGCGTTTTCAAAAGTTTGAAAAGTGCTTGAATTTTGGATAAAATGCTTGAAAATGCTTGAAATTGTAACTGTATTTCTTTCAAAACAAATACCTAACTTACTGAATAGTTTGTTTATTAAATGGAGAGATAAAATGTTGGAAAGCCTAAAATTAAACCTGCTCGCTGTGTGACTGCGATCTGCCACCACGCCAAGACCCGCCCTATGAAGCAGCTCGATTGGTTGGGGTTAGGATAGCCGATTGGTCACGGTTACGCTAACTTGCGTAAACATCATGGACACCTGGCCAATAAATGGTATTGAAGGGCGTGTCTTGGCGTGGCCATAGTGGGATTCGTAATATCGCTGCCGGCAGGTTGTTGTTGTTTCAATGAACGTTGGCTGGAAGATGAAAAATTATTATGGATTAAACGGGGACAAACCCTACGAGTTGCCTCTAAAAGTCTGCAAAAAAGACGTGCAGCTTTTCACAATGGGCGAGTCTGCGCTCTCGAGTCACATGAAGTAAGTTTCAAGTTAGCCAACTGAAGTAGCTAGCCTACTGTACACGTTAGCGCCGGTTAGCGCCTATTTGTTGATGCTAGTAACTTCTAGCTAAGATTTCAGTGACTGAGAGTACTTGGTGTGATAATGTAATGTTAGTATTGTATGTCCGTTATGGCATGTTCATTTGTGGAATATGCAGTGAACATAGCCAAAGTTACATCACAGTAACTGTAAGGTTAAACTACCCGCAAATTAAAACCTGCAAACGTTAGCCCGGTGCATAACAACAATCGTTGATTGCTGAACAGAAATCATGTCATACAAGTAGCCTACTAAGGTTGAGGATGGCCTTATGCTGTTGCGGTGTAGCAGGGAGGAGTAGGGAATGGTGGACCCAAAATGCAGAGGCAAGGCAGGTAGGCAGGCAGCAGGTTAGCGGTAGAGGATTTATTTAAAATAAGGAGTCCAAACAACAAAAGGGAGTCCAAAAAATCCAGCAGGCAATACAAACAAAAAGAGTAAAAAGAAGCAGGCAAAAACTAAAGTCCAAAGGGAAGCAACAAAAGAACAGAATAACAAAAACAAAGGAAATCCAGAAACAGAAACTACTGACCAAAACTCACGGATGAGAAGACAGGACTGAACACGGTTGGGTAACACACAAAATGATCTGACACGACAAGGGGAACACCAAGACTAAATACAGAGTGTAATGAGATAACACAAGACAGGTGACACAAGGGCTGGGAAACAGGTGAAACACATTAGGCTGGGCAGAGTAATCAAAAAAGGCGGGTAAACACAAGACAGGAAGTAAAATAGACAAGACAGAAAACCAGAGACTTCAAAATAAAACAGGAAACCGAGCAAAATACAACACAGTCCCCAAGGGACAGATCCCAGATGTCCAAAAAAACAACAAAGGAGCAAAAGTCAAACCAGGGAGGGCGGAGGGGAACAGAGGAGGGACAACAAAAACCAACCCAGGGAGGGCGGAGGGGGCCTCGGAGGAGGGACGACCCAAAAAGTCAAAATAAATCAACCCTGGAGGGGCGAGGGAAGGCACTAGAGTCGCTCGGGGCAAGGGAAATCGAGGACATCGGGGCCCAGGGAATTGGGGACCAAGGTGCTAGTCCTGGGATCCAGGGCTGTGGACAGCAGCGAAGGCGGAACCAAAAAGGAAAACCAAAAAGTGTCCAACGAACCAAAAACAACTCGAGGGCGAAAAAAAAGAGAGTCCGGGGGAGGCAGAAAGTCAATGGGGGGAAAAGTCACTGGGGGCACAGAGCACCGGGGCACAGGGAACAGAGAGCACACGGGGAGCACAGGGAACGGAGGACCGGAGACGAAGGCAGGATCCTCCAGGCGGCCGGTGACGAAGGCAGGATCCTTCAGGCGGCCAGCGGCGAAGGTTCTCTGGAGGCCGGCAATGAGGACAGAACCCCTCTGGTGGCTGAACAGGTCGAGGACCTTCAGGAGGTCGAGCAGGAAGGCGAAGATCTTCAGGCGGCCGAACAGGTGGGTGAAGGTGGAGCCCCTCAGGCGGCCGTCTGCGAAGGAGAGACCCCTCTGGAGACCGTCGGCAAAGGCGATATCCCTCTGGAGGCCATGGGCGAAGGCGATATCCTTCTTGAGGCCGTCGGCGAAGGTGAGTCCCCTCTGGGGGAAGAACAGGACGAGGAAGACTCTTGGGCGGCCGTCGGCGAAGGCGATATCCCTCTGGGGGCCGTTGGCAAAGGCAATATCCTTCTTGAGGCCGGCGGCGAAGGCGAAACCTCTCTGGATGCCGAGCAGGTCGGCAGCGAAGGCGAATCCCCTCTGAAGGCCGACAGCGAAGGCGAAACCCCTCTGGATGCTGAGCAGGTCAGCAGTGAAGGCGAAACCCCTCTGGAGGCCATCCGCGAAGGCAAATCCCCTCTGAAGGACGTCTGCGGCGAAGGCAAATCCCCACTGAAGGATGTCTGCGGCAAAGGCGAATCCCCTCTGAAGGCCGTCCGCGAAGGTGAATCCCCTCTGATGGCTGTCCGCGAAGGCGAATCCCCTCCGGAGGCCGTCCGTGAAGGCAAATCCCCTCTGGAGGCCGTCCGCGAAGGCGAATCCCCTCTGAAGGACATCTGCGAAGGCGAATTCCCTCCGAAGGCCAGCGGCGAAGGCGAATCCCTTCAGGAGGCCGAACAGGCCAGTGAAGGCTAAAACCCTCCGAGGGCTGGGCAGGCAACGGGTCAGCTGGGCTGGAGTCCGCCAAACAGGCAACGGGAACAGAGGTCGACAGGGGTGCCGACAGGACACGAGGGGCAGGAGTGGGTCTGACCGCCGACAGGACACGAGGGGCAGGAGTCGGCCTGACCGCCGACAGGACATGAGGGGCAGGATTCGGTCTGACCGACAAAGGCAAAGTCTCTGGGGGACAGGACAAGGGCATAGTCACTGGGGCGGTCTCAAGGGCGATCACAGAAGTGCCGGAGACCGGCAAAGTCACTGGGGCAGTCTCTGGGACGCCAGAGACCGGCAAAGTCACTGATTGGCCCGTAAGTGAATACTCTGGGAGAGCGGTCGACGTAGACCCGTGGAGAGCGGTCAACGCAGACTCTGGGAGGTCAGTCGACGCAGACTCCGGGAGGTCAGTCGACGCAGACTCTTGAAGAGACGTTAGCTGAGACTCTCGACAGCTGCACGTCAGCGGCGATTCTCGGCGGCTGCACGTCAGCGGCAGGTCTGGGCGGCTGCACGTCAGCAGCGGTTCCGGGCGGCCGCTAGCCGGCCAAGGTTCTGGAGGGCTGTTAGCCAGCCAGGGATCTGTGAGGCTGCTAGCCAGCCGGGAACCAGGGACGCTGCTAGCCAGCCGGGGTTCTGGAGGGCTGCTAGCCAGCCAGGGATCTGTGAGTGCTGACCATTGACATATATATAATGGACCAATAGATCCCGTTGCTCTGGACGGAGACCAGTGAAGGCTATTAGAAGCACTTTTCCGGTGATGGCCAACTTTACTGCGCAGCCTCCAACTGAGAGAGACAGCGTAAATGTGACGTGAGCAACGTGTCTGAAAGTTGTAAGTGTTCTGGTAGCTGTGCCAAGAGAAATCTCAATCATTCCCAATCTTACAGAGACGGAGAGTGTAGGTATATGTAAGGAGATAACATAAGCACAGGCTAATTATTGCTAACTAACATGCTAGTTAACATTAGTAATTAAACCTAAACAGCTAATGTAAGTCGAAACTGCCTGCGAGCTTCTCCTGTACTATACGGTAATTCCTCTACTGTGCGACAGTAAGTCACTTGGTTATGACACAATCGTTAGCCTATTTTTACAAAAACGTCTGCTACGGAGCCATAACGTGAGCTACAAGGTAATGGAGCTTTTTATACGTTGTCGTGTTTCTTTAGAAATAAACAACGGACAAATCGAGTTTTTAAACGCTTCGGATGTAAAGTTATTCTCAGTCAAGTGACGTAAAAAAAAAATGGCGGTCAGCGGAATGCTAACAGGAGGTGATGGCCAGTTAGCAACAAAATGGCGCCATGATGGCTCGAGATCTGAAGCGAAGCTTACCCCCTTGGTGCTGACACACAAGACAGGAAGTAAAATAGGCAAGACAGAAAACCAGAGACTTCAAAATAAAACAGGAAACTGAGCAAAATACAACACAGAAAACAGACTACCAAAATAAGATAAAACACCAAAACCATAACATATGCAATATTTACACTGCTCTATTCCAGTAGATACATGTATATTTCTTGGCAATGAAGTACTTTTTTTTTTTTTATTAATATAGCCTATTCATCAGGCAGGTGCATGAGCACTGTCAGAGTCTTCTGCGTTAAAATGGAATTACAGGTTGTTGTTGTTGTTGTTGCACTGTCTCAGATTTTGTTCAAACCTTGTCTATATCAAGAAAGTGTCCCAAAACCAAGGCCTGTAAAATATTTCTGTTCAAATCATATGTCTTCATATTTTTAGCCCTTGAAATTACTAAAGTTTTACAGCCTGCAAATCACATTATCTGGGAAGCAATATTTGGACATTAATTCATAGGCAGCCCAAACTTTGTTGGTTGGAAGACAAACATGTCAATATGACTGAACCATTACAAGTTTGTACAGCATGCCCTAGATTTGGAAAAAAGGTGTGAAAGGATATTAAAGGAGAACTCCGGGCAATTTTTACGTTAATCTTGATCGTTATACCTATGTGAGTACTGTCTATAGAAAAAAACCTGAGCCGAATCAGTGCTAGCAACACGGAGCTGCTGCAGCTAATGCCGAGAGCTCCCACTCAGCTAAAACGGCAGTTATGGGGGCATAAGATAAAGAGTGCCTTTGTGCCTCTTAACAGACACGAAATGCAATTAAAATGTCTGTGCAACATGAACAGGGCCCTAACATGACCACTAAAACACTATTTTACTGTACAGGGCAAAAACATAATTTAGTCCATTTCCACGTAGTTACATGGTCACTAATATGGTCATAACCACTACAGTGCTCAATTACCTATTTGTGAGGGTGAACTAAAATACCATTTATCGCCACGAAGGCTTGAACAGTCTTCTGGAAGACATCCACCAGACCAGCGGGCTCTTGTTGGATTGTTGTCGGCCCGGTGAAGCCAGGAGGGCAGGCAGGAAGCAGAAGCAGAAGCCGGCCGGGCTTGCTAGCCCGGCTAAGGAAACCACAACGATCGACACTGACAAGACTTCTACTCACTAACGCCAGATGGATCACACACAAAATGGATATATATTCTACAAATACACACAGAACTGCTGCATGATGATTATTACCGGAGCCTGGCTGAACACACTCACTCATCCCAGACGGCAGCTAGCAGCTAACAGGGTAGGTGAATTTAAACAATGGCTAAGTTGCTAAACGCATCTTGTTGTCATGTAAGGGCCCTGTTCATGTTGCACAGACATTTTAATTGCATTTCGTGTCTGTTAAGAGGCACAAAGGTACTCTTTATCTTATGGCCCCATAACTGCCGTTTTAGCTGAGCGGGAGCTCTCAGCATTAGCTGCAGCAGCTCCGTGTTGCTAGCACCGATTCGGCTCGTTTTTTTTTTCTATAGACAGTACTCACATAGGTATAACGATCAAGATTAATGTAAAAATTGCCCGGAGTTCTCCTTTAAGGGTAGCATAAACTTTGAGCAAAATCTAAGAGGGTGCACCACCTTTTTTCCTGGATTTTGACCCAGAATGACCCAGCTACATGTCATTTGGCTCAGATCATCCCTCTCAGTGCTCCTCTCCATAGCTGTCTTACTGTATGTAAATGTTTTGAACCATGAAGAGGTTAAACATTTTAAAGGTGATAATTTAGGGTTAGTGAAGTGAACCTGTCGAGTGATTTTGTTTGGGGTAATTGTTTTTACATTGACTCAGGCAGGTTAGATAGCAAGCAAAGTCTACTTAGACAGTGATACATTTTGAAAAATAAAACGTGTGTTTTGCTTAATTATCTGATCCTTCTGCTATTACGAAACACAATTTGGGCTGTTTATTATTATGTCTTTTAATGTGACAAAAACGCTAAATAATAATTTTGACTATGTATTGGTATATATTTTACGGTGGTGTAAGGTGCTGGAAAAAGCTTTAAAAATGGACCTTGAAAGTGCTTGAAAAGTGCTTGAATTTGACCTTGGAAAAGGTGTACGAACCCTGTTCTCTATACTTCACATGCTAAACTGAACATTCGCCCTACTCCATATTCACACGCAATAATAGAATTACTGCCCTGTGGCTTTGAGTGAGTGTAACATTCATGTCAGACATGCATGCTAGTGGTGAAAGCGGTAAGGATCCTTTCCAATCAGAAATAAATAAAAGTTAAACCAGATGTAGCTGTTGTGAAATTACATTTATATATGTGCTATTTTGTGTCACAATGTGATACTTATTCTTTGTGTCATAATGTGATACTGACCCTTTTTATACTATATCCTTATTTTAGAGCTGCCAGGACTCGTGTCTTCACTCAAAAAAGTCCTAAACAAAATGGCAGATTCACCTTCGTCTTCCATGAATTGCAGCCAAAGCGACTCACCGCGCACTGGCAGTCACACTGGCAGTCACACTGGCAGTGAAGAAGACATAGTATGATAGAATGCAAAACCGATTTGACCTTGTTGAATAACGACAGTTCGGTGGGTAAACAGGACATACATAGAAGCTCAAAATCCCATTGACACCCCTTTACTATGAAAATCTCATATTTTGAAACTGCCGCTGAAAACGGGCGAATCTCAACAAAGCTGGAAACTTACGTAAGCATCCCAAGACCTGTACCTTTGTCACGCCCATGGGTGTATTAAGAGAATGGTCACGCCCCAACATTTACATAGGCTACACAACTGACCTGAGATCAAGCAGTCTTCTGAAACTAGGTCGCGCAGATCTCTGCTATTCCATTACAAAATTCAAATCTGAAACTTTTTAATGCCAGAAATCAACTATGTAGAGGTCAAATATGGGCCGTTTTACCCCCAAATTATACTCGAATTACGCCGAAAATGAAGCTAACTATCTGTGATTTGTAGCTACGCATAGCTAGGATTGAAGGGACAGTCGCACCTAACGAAACCCTTACAGTTCACAAATATTTATTAACTTGAAATCGGACACTGTTGTTAGCTTTATAAGACTTTTAGGTAGATGTTGTATAAGTGGCATGATGAAATTCAAACTGTAAATACAGGAGGTTAATGTTACAAATAAATCAAGCGTAAAGCTTGAGCTAATAGATTTTAACCTGGTGAAATGTTTTGTTTTATCCATCTAACCGGACCCTGCTTGACACCACGCGGAGAAAAAAGTGAGAGAAAGAAAAAGGAGAGGTCGCAGTTCGGACGATAACTGACTACCCGGTTGAGATTGTGTGCGTGTGTGTCCTCCAGATCTGACCACACACAAACACACGTAGCAGAGCTACCCACACCCATGTTTCTACTGTTGCTAAATGTCAGTAAATTCAAGTAAAATCACAGGCTTCGCTTATCCCGTTCGAATGCGCCAGATGAAAATCAAACGTGGGTGGGTAATTCATAATTCACACGAGGTCCCTAGATAATACTTATCCCGTGCGAATAGGGCTTTAGTGTCACAATGTTAAACAATTGTGTACAAATGTAATATATTTTTGAATCTGTTTTTTTATACAAGGCTGTTACTTTAGCCTGACAAGCCAGACCCACATCAAGATGTTGGGTCTGGGAACTCACCATTGACGGGGCTCAATCAGAGGGGCAGGATAAATGGTTGTCTTTCAAATTCTCTCTGCACACAATAGGATAGCGCTACAACCAGGCAGAGCAACAAAGAAGGTAGCGAAGCTAGTTGATAGATTAAACTTTTGCTGTATTCGGTCGGTAAAACTCTGAATACATCTTCCTTTTTTAAGAATGATTTCTGTGCCGTTCTTTGTTCTTTTCTCAAAGAAAAGCTTAACTTCAAGTCTTCCAGAAGACCGCTGTTCCCAGCAGCAGCCATAAGCCCCGCCCACCGACTCTATACATGATGTCATTGGCCTGACCAAAATTTGGTTTTTCCAGCTCGCAAGTCAATGGAGAGTGCCTAGACCCCCCTGCCTGCAAAATAAATTTGCTGCCGCTAGGGTGCGTCTAGATTTCAAGGCTACTGTTACTTATGAGTTTCATCTAAAATTGTTTTGTGTTTGTCTTGTTTCTAAAACAAGTAGACTATCACAAATGTGTGTGTATATTGATATTGGCTGAAATTACTTTGGAAATAAATTGTTATTCATTCAATTACAAAACTTTAGTGATGTTTATTGTACATGGTCACATTGCAGTAACAATATGTGCAATTTATACATTTTCCTTCACATTCCATTAGGCAGTGTTGTAATGTAAAAAAATACAAATACGTCACTACTGTACTTAAATAGAATTGTCACACTTTTTTCTTCTCTCTCTCTCTATATATCTAGATATATATAATATCAGAAAATTACTTTTGATACTTAAGTACAGTAAATAACAGACACTTTAAGACTTACTTTAAGTAATATTCTAAAAGGAAACTAACTTCTACCAAGTAATTTTCTGATAAGATATTTATTTTTTTAATTTAACGTTTATTTAACCATGTAGGCTGTTGAGAACAGGTTCTCATTTGCAACAGTGACCTGGCTAAGAAAGCGTGAGGGTGCGAGACAACATACAGTTTCACATTCAATACAGGAGTACAAAATACAATAGGCTACATAAAAGCTACATAAAGTGCAGAATAAGTAGCCATTACAAGGCTGACACAAACAAAAGTAAGCCGAAGGATATGTGAAAGTGATAAGGACGTAACGCAGTATACATTAATAGACGGTCTGTATCACCGCTTAAAAGGTCAAAATCAGTCAGCTAGCTAAATTTCAAGCGTGCATTAAGGATATAAAATCCTGGATGACCTATAATTTTCTGATGTTAAACCCTAACAAAACTGAAGTTATTGTGCTGGGCCCTAAACACCTCCGAACTTCATTATCTAAAGATATAGCTACTCTGGATGGTGTTGCCCTGGCCTCCAGCACCACTGTTAGAAATTTAGGAGTTATCTTTGATCAGGATATATCCTTTAATGCCAATCTAAAACAAACCTCAAGAACAGCCTTTTTTCATCTTCGTAACATTGCCAAAATTAGGAATATCCTGTCTCAAAACGACGCTGAAAAACTAGTCCATGCATTTGTTACTTCCAGGCTGGACTATTGTAATTCCCTACTGTCAGGTTGCTCAAATAAGTCTCTTAAGACTCTCCAGCTGATCCAGAATGCTGCAGCGCGTGTTCTCACAAGAACTAAGAAAAGAGATCATATTTCTCCTGTATTAGCTTCTCTGCATTGGCTTCCTGTTGAATCCAGGATTGAGTTTAAAGTCCTTCTCTTGACCTACAAAGCTCTAAATGGTCTAGCACCATCATATCTAGAAGAGCTCCTAATACCCTATTGTCCCACTAGAGCACTGCGCTCCCAGAATGCAGAGTTACTGGTGGTACCTAGAGTCTCTAAAAGTAGAATGGGAGCTAGAGCCTTCAGTTATCAGGCTCCTCTCCTATGGAACCAGCTCTCCTATGGAACCAGCTCCCTATCTGGGTTCGGGGGGCAGAAACTGTCACCTCATTCAAGAATGAACTTAAAACTCTCCTATTTGATAAAGCTTATAGTTAGGGAGTGAGGAGTTGCAGTGTTCACCTAACTGGCCCAACTGCTTCTCTTCATAATTGTTAGATTAATAATACATAACAAAGTAGAGGGAGGCAGGCCAGCCAAGCCAGATCCGGCAGGGGGAGAGTTCTAAGCCCGAAAAAGCTACCTCTCCTTATGACCTGTCTCTCTTAGTTACCTGTTATAGTTACGCTGTTATAGTTCTAGACTGCCAGGGGACTTCCTTTGACACACTGAGCTGCTCTCTCCTCTCCCTTTCTATTACTGTTACTATTACTATTTGTGTGCAGCCCGTCCCAGAAATGCTTGTTACTAATCCTAGCTTCTGGGGAGTTTACTCCCCGGAGTCCTTATGCTTTTTTTTCCCCCAGCGTATTTCCTTGGAGAACGTTGGCACCAAGACCCTGGTTGCAGCTGTCGCCGTGGTCCTGCTGCACTCCCTGCTGAGCTCAGCGATGCCCTGCAATGTCATGCTGCGTCCTGCTGAACCCTGCAGCTTCCCGCTACATCCAGTCACTGTTCCATTATTAATGTGACTACTATCGCCACTGTTCATCACACCCCAACCGGCTCGTCAGACACCGCGCCCACCAAGAGCCTGGGTCTGTCCGAGGTTTCTTCCCAAGAGGGAGTTTTTCCTCGCCACTGTCGCACTGCTTGCTCTTGAGGGAATTACTGGAATTGTTGGAATTGTTGGGGCTTTGTAAATTATAGAGTGTGGTCTAGACCTACTCTATCTGTAAAGTGTCTCGAGATAACTTATGTTATGATTTGATACTATAAATAAAATTGAATTGAATTGAAAAATTGAAAAATACAGATATCGCAAAATGTGGACTAGTTAGTGAATTAGAACTGTTACAATTATAACGCAAAAGCATACATAGATGGTCTGTAAGAAGCTAAAACGTAGTGAAGAGCCAAATATACAGTTAGTGTAGTTACTGATGTAGATCAGAGATAACACACTAAACCTGAAATGACTGTCTATAAGAATGTTGAATGTAGTAAAAAGTCAATATACAGATAGTGCAAGTGTAACAGACAGAATTATACAATATACATAAGAGTCAAAAATATCAGTGTTCAGAACAGTACGCGAGTGGTGCAAAGGGCAGGTGCGGATGTGCATCGGAGCAAAAATACAGTGGGGCATGACAGAGATATTGTAATTAGGGTATGCAAAAACAGGTTGTGCAGGAACCAGATACTTGTACTTTTACTCAAGTATTGCTTTCAAGTATTTTATACAAGACTGTCATTAGGTCAGTCAGCTCCCCTGTCACAGACTGATAATACTAAACTTGTTTTCTGCACTCCACACATTTCCATGTCTTAGGCACCCTGGTCAGCTTAAGGCAGGTCTTGTGAAAGTGCTTTCGCCTACAGTTTCCAGATGTGCAAATGATGACATCTGTGCCTGCAGGTTGACCACAGTAGCATCCTACTTCAGATGGCTGTTTTCTGGCTGTGTTGTATATGGGAGTAAAGCGTGGTGCTGTATACCATTTCCCCAGAAGTTCAGATAGCACTCCAGTCTTGATGAAATTCACCACTTTGCCGTAAGCATCGTGGAAGAAGACAGGATCATATGGAATTTTCTGGCTGAAAACTTCCTGTGGTGTCCACACCATGTAATCACAGTAACTCACCTCTGCAATGTGCATTTGTGCCTGCACTTGATACATGTACTTGTGGATATGTCTCAGTGCCATGACCCCATCGTCTCCTATGCCAAGACAGAATGAGGAATCCTTGCAGCTTTCAGTGAGGGAGCAGTTCCTGGTTTTGAAGGGGCATTTTATCTCTAAAACGCCATCTCCATGGCAAGTGCAGGCTACCACACCGTCAGGTGATGCTCCAATCCAGGGGAGTTCTGGGTTGATGATGAACCCTGATGCCCTCACCTGGAAGTCTTCATGGTGGTCTTGCATCATAGCAACATAGCTTTCCCTTTCTCTGTCCTCATTTTGTTGACCCCATCTGACAAAGATTGGAATGTAAGCATGCAGGTAAATATGGTGCAAAATATAAGAGCTTGTAGAATACGATGTGAGAACTTGCAGAACAATAAATCTGTACTTGTAACTTCAAAATTAAAAAAGCTGCAAACATGTAAGGCAAAAGTCAAGGCGCACAGATTTGCCACTTTGTGATGCAAGCTCTATTGACAGTGTTTTTTTTTCTTTGTGTGACTTCAAATTCAGATCACATGTGTGAATATTTTTTACAAGTGCAAATTTTAACATACAAGTTCAGATTTTTGTTCTGCAAGTTCTCATCGTATTCTACAAGCTCTCACATTAAAATGTGAACATGTCTATCATTTACCAGGTGTTGTATTATGACAATTAAAAAAAAAAAGCATTGATTTACTGGCTTATAAACAGCAGCTTCACAAACTTGTAAGCACTATTGTATACAAGCTGTAAGCCCTAGAACAAACTAGACCAATTAATCTTGCCTAATGCAGGGTTGTCTAGCACAGAAGGCCTATGAATAGCTCTCCTACTAAACTGTTCTGTTATCGATGTACCTTGTTGCCTCAGTGGAGAACCGAGAAGCACGGGGATAGCAAATTCTTTTGATCAAGGATGCAGGTGTGTCTGCTCTGGCTGCCTCACTGAAAACTGACGCTGTGACTCTTCCTGCCCTCTGATCAAACCATACTCTAGATTTACTTTGCTCCCTGGTCTCCTCCTCAACTATCAAACACTGGGGAAAAAAGTTAGTGACACATGACTATTTATAGATTAACCTACCTCTGAAGTGTATAGATTGACTAAAACTGATTACATTCAAGAAAATCATGCATAGGAATACTTTCAAAATGGAAAGGCTTATCATTTATTTCACCTAAACTGATACACTGAAATATTAAGAGTTGTACCAAAACAGCCTGATCATATTACACTCCAATACAATTGAAGTAGGCCTATGGCAAACTAAAAGGAGAATGTTTATAATGTTTACCTGTTGCTTTGTTAGATGTAGATCATCAAAGACCTTGGTACTCTCAACCAGCAGCAAGGGAAAGTCCATCTCCAGCCAGGTGCTTGAGTACAATGTGGAAAGAGGAGCTGGCAAGTCCAGTTGCATCACCTTTGGGATGTACCTGTGAGAGAGAAACAGAAACAAGACATTTTAAGTGACAATATATAGTGTTTAGACTATTTAAAGTGACCAAAGAACAAATGTACAGTTAAATATTCTAGTCCTGTAGTAATTACTCATTATAATTAGCCCATGTTTTTGTTTTCCCCCTGTCATAACTGAGATGAGTTGTAAAGTATTATGTGCAAGCCACAAAAGAGCTCTTCAGTCTCTCTGTGGAGCAGAGCATCTTACCTGTGGGAGTGGCCCTCAATGACAGAGAGTATGGCACTCTTCTTTGGTTTGGAATCCTGCAAATCACTATTATGAAGTGCCTCAAAGAATGCTTGGCAGTCTTTATCTGATGGTCTGATATCAGGACAACCAGGACCTTGATCTGCACGGCTTGAACATGGCTCTTGTTTATGAGAGAAACTGATGTTGCAGATCTCTTCATGTGGTACCCCTCTGACAGAGTTCATACTTGTCTGAGCCCAAGCACAGGGCTTCTCGGTGCAAGCCTGCCCGTTTTTAATATCAGCAGCAGCCAACACAGAGTACAGAAGAGCTGCTGCATGAGAGCAGACCTCTCCTAGGCCTGCCTTACAGGTGCAATGAGCCATAAGTACTGTCCCATCCTCTTGGACTGTGATCCAGGGATGAGTTGGGGTCACAGAAAGGTTTTGTGAATGCTTAACCTTAAGTTTGAAACACAAATTGAGAATTATAAATTTAGCAATATAGCCAGATTAACCCATGATATTTAAGTTCAACATATATAACATTATCTACGACTCATAGCTATTTTCTACATTATATTTTCGCTAACAAACGTAAGGTCAGCTTTAAAAAACGAAATTCCATTGGCAATTGTTAATTATTATCCTAGCTAGCTTTGCCACCTAGCTATCACCACGTAGCAAGTTAGTAGCGTAGCTAGTAAAGTTTAGTAAACAAATATCTTACCTTTCCTGTAAATAAGAAAAGTTTCTTCATCTCCAGATGATAAACTCGAGGATCATTCACCCATCCTGATTTAAAATACATGTACGCTTCAGTGCTCTTGTATGCCTTAAGGGACTGTATGGAGAAGGATTGTGGACGAGGTAGATGTAAATGTCGCCAAAAGACATGTTTTGCAAGTTAACGATAGATTTCAGCGGGGTCAGTAGTTGATTCGGAAGTAAATACGGATCAAAACCCAAAATATCAATTTTCTTTAATAGCGTTGCTTTTCTTTATCAGAGAGATGAGCGATTTTCGTCTGAGTAACGTTAGCAGAGCCCGTTTCTTTGGCGTTAACGTTTGCCATTTCCCCTTGAAGCATAGACAGTAAAATTAAGCCTGGAATCTATGCCTGGAATCGACGGTTGGTGGCGCTACGGTCCTAAAGATGGTGGCCACAACAAAAAGGTGACGTCATTGATACCCATCTATAGTATATTTACACTTTGAATTTCGTCACGGCATGTATATCACAGCTACCAAAAGGTCTTACAAAGCTCAGCTAACATTTGTCCGATTTCAATTTAATGCATTTTTGTGAATTTCAGAGGTCTCGTTAGGAGGAGGCTAGCTAGCTCTCATTGATGGACTCCAGCTCACCGTGGGCTCTATCAATAAGACTCGCAGACAAGAGGTGTTTATTTCCCCGATCGTTTGTTTAAATAACTCAACACATATCTATTATAAGATTAACTGGAACCTGTGGTAAGAGATTGCAGGTGTAACAAGCTCGCTGACTGCGCTCTCAGTCACACACCGGCCATTTAGCAGGAAGAGGGGAGGGAGAACATCGAGCTGCAGGCCCTGGAGCTCTGTCAGGGCAGCGGTGTTTGGTAGTCCGATGTAGCAACCTAGGCAGCAGCACTGGCCGCTGAACTCCAACACACATTGCAATTAGCCATCAATTTTCGTAAAATGGCCCATATTTGAGCTTTACATAGTTGATTTCTCGCATAAAAAAGTTTCAGAAGTGAATTTTGTAATAGAATAGCAGAGATCTGCGCGACCTAGATTCAGAAGACTACCTGATCTCAGGTCAGTTGTGTAGCCTATGTAAATGTTGGGGCGTGACAAAGACTAGAGACTAGAGCCAAATGAGGAGGAGCCACCGAGTTGACGTCAAATCGGTGGCTCGTTGAGATTTGCCCGTTTTCAGAGGCAGTTTCAAATTGTGAGATTTGCAGAGGAAAGAGGTGTCAATGGGATTTTGAGGTTCTATGTATGTCCTATTTACCCACCAAACTGTCATTTTTCAACTATGACAAGGTAAAATCGGTTTTGCATTCTATCACCCCTTTAAGAGAATCCAGTTATTTAACTATTGCAATTACAACAGGAAACCAACATGGCATCATGACTTTGCGTAAACATACAGGCCACTTTCCTAAAGCCAAATGGTGTGTTATCTGTATGCATTTTTTATTTTTTTATTTTTAACTAAAGCTAAAGCTGTCAAAAAATGTAGAGCAATTAAAAAGTACATATCCCTCTGAGATGTGACATTATAGTATTTACATAATTCAAATTAAGACTGTTCATTCATAGTTTGGCATTACATTAGCTAACGTTAGTATCCAACTGGCTGGTACCGTTAAAGCTAAGCGGTAACATTTACGTAGCGCTAAATTAATGATAATAATTTTAATGAGCATTAACGTTAACTCACACAGTGATGCTTTCGACTTAATATAATGTAAATTTCCACTCACCACGAAAATAAATAGACAATAAACTAACACATGAATCAAGCCACGGTTACGTTAACGTTACATTAACTTTAGTTAACATGTAATCCATCTGAAAGTTGCGTTGACATAAAGCCGTTCGACACAATGAACTTAGCAGAACAGTGACTAACTTCATAGCATTCACGTAATGTTAAAATAGAAAACGTCAGACAGGGACAACATAAAATTTCATTACACGTTTGTTCATTTAATATTTTTTCATTCATAAATATAACTTACCGTTTAGCATAATGTTCAGCGGAGCTCAATCGGTGTGTGCTGGAGGCCGGTCTTCACTCGCTGCTAAACTGCTCCAGGGCGCAAAACGGCTCCAAAATGCAAAACGCCATACTAGTGGCCAAAATATTAAACGGGTCCGATTCCCGGCCAATGCATCTTGACTTTACGATTATTTGGAATCAGCCCTTGCTGAAATAGGTCATGCTTGTGTGAAGGCAAACCTCTCATTTCTGGTCACGTTGACCTCTTAAATGGTTTTTTATATAGCGCTTTTCTAGTATTAACATCTACTCAAAGAGCTTTAACATAGTACAGGAAACATTCACCATTCATTCACTGTGGCCAAGGCTGCCATACAAGGTGCCACCTGCTATTCAAATCAACATTCACATATTTACACGCCGATGCGCAGCATAAGGAGCAATTGAGGGTTCAGTGTCTTGCCCAAGGACACTTTGGCATGGAACTACAGGACCCGGGATCGAACAACCAACCTTCTGATCTGTAGGCAACTGCTCTTACCACCTGAGCGACATCCGCCCCGTTTGATAAACAGAAATAACAGACTCCAGAATGCCTTGATTGACCAATCAGAATCAAGAATTCAACAAAGTCGTGTAATTAAGACCATCAATGGATGGAAATAATTCCACTGCAGGTCTCACTAATGATGTAAGTAGGTGGATGGAATATAACTGTTCATCCTGCTACTATATACAGATCTAAATTAGTACTTTTTTATACCTGTAAATACAGTACACACAATACATAGCCATACAGAAAAGGTCCATTTAGAGTACAGGCCGAACCCGTCCATTGCCTCGTATAGGTACTCCCACTCGACTCTGTCGAAGGCCTTTTTGGCGTCGAGGGACACCACGATTTCCGGGGTATCATTACTTGGATGTTAAGTAGGCGTCTAGTGTTGTGGGAGGACTGTTGGCCAGGCACGAACCCTGTCTGATCTAGCGAGATAATGGAGGGCATCACCCACTGAAAACGGAGTGCAAGAACCTTCGAGAGAATTTTGAGGTCCACATTGAGAAGCGAGATTGGTCTATAGCTGCTGCAAAACAGAGTATCTTTCCCCTTCTTCAGAATTAGGGAGATAGTGGCCTTTGACAGGGTGTCCGGTAGGCAACGATGATGAAAAGCCTCATTGTACACATCTCTTAGAACTGAGCAGAAAATGTTTTATAATAGTCTACAGTGAAGTCATCCTGCCCCGGGGATTTACCGCTCTGTAGAGAGTTAATGGCTCCTTGAACCTCAGCAGTTATAAGGCCACCCAAGTCATTCGCGGATTCAACGTCTATTTGGGGGAAGGTTATATCATTAAGCGTGTCGTCTGCAATGGGTCTCAAGAAAGACATGAACTCAGCTAATAGCGAGGCCTTGTGCTCGGCTAGCATATCCGTTAGCGTGGCTACTATGGCGCCCAACAATGAATCACCCTTCTTTCTCGCCTTTCTCCGACTTGCTGGACATCCTCTCGTCGTGGCAAGGTGCTGCCGAATACAGTTAAATATTCAGTAAGTGGTTAGTTGCAGCGCTTTGGCTGGACTGTAAAGAAGGTTAAAGATGAAGAGGATAGGAGAGAGGGAAAAAGGTGACTACTTCATCATGTCGCCACACCGGAAGTCCAAAGAGTTTCTTTTATATTTATTTTAAACATTAGATGGTTTATTGTTAATATTTTCTAGTTTTATTCTTAATAAAATATCTGTTTCGTGTTTGGTTAGGCAGTACCAAAGGATCATTAAAAAAAGTTTTTTACAAAAAGGTATGGTGATGAAATACAACTGTTTACCATTTGTAGTGTGTAATTTAAGAATTCATGCTTAGTGTTTGAGTTACGTTACACTGAGACCTTTTCAGATGATATGAAATTGAAGTTTCACATTTGTATGTTTGAAATGAACCTAAACTTTAAACTCAATGTTTTACCATTTGAATTTTTCATAAGCAAATCAAATCTAATCAAATCAAATTTGACGTCATTCTTGGTTCTCTCAGTGCCAATCAGTCCTCGCCTCATTCTTCAGCCTTTAAATGTACACTGACCATAACATATAATCTCAGGTGGGACAGGATAATTAGTGTTTCAGCAAATCAATGAAATATTCACTCATTGATGTATTGTCTTGTCTCTAGCTGCTGTATGTGTAGAAATGTCCTGTTGAAAAAAGGTTTTGCAAAAACACAGATTTACATTAACAGTGCTAAGGAAACATGTTGGACAAGAGAAATGAGGTTCCAACTACTGACGCCAATCTTACACAAAGACATTTATTTCCAGTTGACGCAGCTAATCAAATGAGAAAATAGTGACTTTACAAAGCATTCTGGTACAAAAAATAAACTGCATACAATACCACGTGTGACAATGACGTTTACACGCACATATTCCAGTTTTTGCCTTTATTCCGAAAAAGACAATATTCCGACTAAGCTGTTTACATGGTAATTAAAGTGAATATTCCACTAATGTTCCCGTTTACATGTAGCCGTGCAAAATACGTTTTTTTCCAATTTTACCAGCGGCGGCAGACTTGTTGGACCATGGGAACACAGCCTCCCACTTTCATTCCTTCAACCAGCTTCTTGAAAAGGTCGGCTCATATCCAAAAACCTGTTGATATCCAAGTCTTTGATAATGTGTTAAAAGTAGCCGTGTTTCTCCTTCTTATCGGGTCTGCAGCCTTGCAAACTGTGGCTGGTTTGTTTGTGTACAGAAACCATAGCAACACACAGAGCTGACCATAAGCCAGTAAAATCCCAGATTGAGACGCATATTCTGAATGCGCATGTCCAAATAATGCCTCTAAAACCCAAATAATAACAGACTATCCCACGTATCGGATAATGCTATATTCGGAAAAAGGCCTTATTCAGAATATCCAACCGGTATATGTTGTTTACATAGTGTGTTCATGCACCTGGCTATAGAGAAGGAGAAAGACCTGGAGCAAAGAGAAGGAGCCTTTATCTTCCAGCGAACTGCAGGACTCATCTGAAGATGACACAAGTTTCTGGAGTCTGACACAAAATGGTCACTGGTGTCCTCCAATTCTGTGAGTGCCTCTAACCCTTCCTCTGAAAGAGGAGAGGACACTGAAGATCCTGTCCATCCTAACATTGAATGGACAGTGAAGAATTGGCAAGTCTGGTCTCCATATAATACTGAGACACTGCGCAATATTCAAGCACCGACCGGCATGATGCCAGAGCCCACGAGATATGCCATATCAAGAATCCATGATGTGGCATCCTCTTTCGACCTTTTCTTCACTCTTGACTTGATCCAGCTGATTCAGGAAATGACAAACCTACACGGGAGGTGTTCAATCTCAGGATGGAGCCATTAGCAATGGCTAATTCCTCTCCCTCTCCTGCTCTCTCTTGCTCTGTGTGTCAAATGTTTAGCTATTCCTCTGCCTCCTTTAGTGATAACGATACATGTAATAAATGTAGTATATTCGCTGTTTTGGAGGCAAGGCTTAGTGAATTTGAGTCACGGCTCCGCACCATGGAATCAGAATCGTATGCTTCCGTAGCTAGCCAGCACCATGTAGTTAATGCGGGCCAACATACTGTAGCTTCTGTAGCTTCTGCTAGCTGTCCCCGGCAGACCCCGAGCAGCCGGGCGAGTGGGTGACTGTCCGAGGGAAGCGAAGCGTTGATCTAGACCAGGGAGTGCACATGATGACGGTCGCTTAAACCGGAGCGTCTTCGCCTCTCTAACAGGTACTCCTACTCAGCGATACACCCGCTGAGAAGCCAGTTCTGGTTATTGGGAGCTCTATACTGCGATATGTGAAGCCAGCGGCCCCGGGCGGCTACAGTAGGCCTACCTACGGTCATATGTGCCCCCGGGGCTGGAGGCGGCGATATAGAAACCCATCTAAAGCTGCTGGCAAAAAGAACCGTAAATACAGTAAGATCATACTTCACGAGGGTGGTAATGGTCGTAAATCGGAGATCACTAAAATGAATGTTGAGTCACTTTGTGCATACGCAAAGACAATGTCGGACTCAGTAGTTTTCTCTGGACCCCTGCCAAACCTGACCAATGATGAAATGTACAGCCGACGTCATCCTTCCACGCTGGTTGTCGGGGTGGTGCCCAGCTAATGATGTGGGCTATGTGAATAACTGGAGGGCGCTCTGGGGAAAGCCTGGTCCGATTGAGAGAGACGGCATTCATCCCACCTGGGACGGTGCCGCTCTCATATCAAAAATCTGAACGAGTTTATCAGACATAAACCATGACAACCCAAGTTTGATATTAGTAATCAGAGGTGCAGTGCTACGTAACCCCTCTGTGCTTCCGTTGGAGCAGTCGCCACTCATGGTCTAATAAGCACGGTGTCTGTCCCCCGGCTCAGATCGGTTAAATCAAAGGTAAACAAAAGATGCGCTATACTTAACAACCTAATTGGAATTAAAACTACTGCAATAGAACAAAATAGGAAAATTAGATGTGGACTATTAAATATTAGATCTCTGTCTTCTAAAGCAGTACTGGTAAACGAGTTGATATCAGACAATAAAATTGATTTATTTTGTCTTACTGAAACCTGGCTGGGCCATGAAGACTATGTTAGTCTAAATGAAGCCACCCTCCCAGCCATATTAATACTCAAATTCCTAGAGGCTCAGGCCGAGGAGGGGAGTTGCAGCCATCTTTGATGCAAGCCTGCTAATTACTCCTAAACCTAAATTACATTATAACTCATTTGAAAGTCTTGTTCTTAATCTTCAACATCCAAAATGGAAAACATTACAGCCAATTATATTCGTTGTTATTTACGGACGCTCCAGGTCCGATTCTGAATTTTTATCTGAATTCTCAGAGTTTTTATCATGTTTAGTCCTTAAATCAGACCAAGTACTTCTTGTAGGTGATTTTAATATCCATGTGGACGTTGACAATGACAGCCTTAGTACTGCTTTCAACTCATTACTGGATTCAATCGGTTTCAGTCAGAGTGTGCACAAGGCGACGCACTGTTTTAACCACACCCTCGACCTTGTGCTGGCATATGGTATTGAAATTGAGGATTTAATAATATTTTCGCAGAATTCGGTATTATCAGATCATTCTTTAATCACTTTCGAATTTCACTACCTGATTATATTAAATTAGATAAAGCTCCTACACCGGATGCTTATCTGACAGTGCTATAGCTAAATTTAAAGAAGATATTCCAACAGCATTCGACTCTATGTCATGCCTTAACATAACAGAGGACCTGTATGTTAACCTCAGTCCCTCTCAAATTGTGCATTTGTATACGGTATTTTACGACATGCTTACGGATCGACCTTAGACTCCGCGCGCTCCCCTGAAAAAGAAGATGATGAAGCAAAGGAAACTAGCACCTTGGTATAACTCCCAAACGCTCAAATTAAAACAAATCTCGCAAACCTCGGATGAGGTAAGTGCGTTCCACCAAGGTGGAAGAATCTCGTTTGGATTGGCAAGAAAGTCTCAAAACCTATAGGAAGGCCCTAAGAAAAAGAGCCAATATCAGATATAACTCATCACTAATAGAAGAAAACAAGAACAACCCATGTGTTTCTTTTCAGCACTGTCGCCAGGCGGACAGATAGCCACAGCTCTACTGAGCCATCTATTCCTCTAGCTCTGGTTAGTGATGACTTCATGAGCTTCTTCAATGATAAAATTACAACAATTAGAGATAAAATTCATCACATTTTACACTCAACTTCTAACGGTTCACCTTTAAACGCAGAGTCGTTAGAAATAATGACTAGTCTCGACATATACTTAGACTGCGTTTGATCCTATAGATCTTCAACAATTAATGTTAAAGATATCCTCAGCTAAGCCATCTACCTATCTCTTGGACCCCATCCCAACGAGACTACTCAAAGAAGCATTACCTGTGGTTAACACCTCATTACTAGATATGATCAATATGTCTCTATTAACAGGTTATGTACCACAGTCATTTAAAGTAGCTGTGATAAAACCTCTTCTGAAAAAACCCACCCTGGATCCTGAGGTCTTAGCAAACTATAGACCTATATCTAACCTTCCTTTTCTATCCAAGATCCTTGAGAAAGGTGGTTGCTAATCAGTTATGCGATTTTCTACATAGCAACAGTTTATTTGATGACTTTCAATCAGGATTTAGAAAGAATCATAGCACAGAGACGGCACTGGTGAAAATTACTAACGACCTTTTAACTGCTGCAGACAAAGGTCTTGTCTCCATTCTTGTTTTACTAGATCTTAGTGCTGCATTTGACACAATTGACCATTCAATCCTGTTACAGAGATTGGAACACTTGGTTGGCATTAAAGGAATTGCTCTGAGTTGGGTTTAGGTCCTATTTCTCTGATCGATCTCAATTTGTGAATGTTAATGATAAATCCTCCAGTACGCGCTAAAAGTTAGCCATGGGGTTCCTCAAGGCTCAGTGCTTGGACCAATTCTATTCTCCTTATATATGCTTCCTCTAGGCATATTATTGGAAAACACTCAATTAACTTTCACTGTTAGCGGATGACACCCAATTATACTTGTCAATCAAACCAGACGAAACCAGTCAGCTAGCAAAATTTCAAGAGTGCAGTTAAGGATATAAAATCCTGGATGACCTATAATTTTCTGATGTTAAACCCTAACAAAACTGAGTAGTTTTTGTGCGGGGCCTAAACACCTCGAACTTCATTATCTAGAGATATAGCTACTCTGGATGGTGTTGCCCTGGCCTCCAGCACCACTGTTAGAAATTTAGGAGTTATCTTTGATCAGGATATATCCTTTAATGCCAATCTAAAACAAACCTCAAGAACAGCCTTTTTTCATCTTCATAACATTGCCAAAATTAGGAATATCCTGTCTCAAACGACGCTTGAAAAACTAGTCCATGCATTTGTTACTTCCAGGCTGGACTATTGTAATTCCCTACTGTCAGGTTGCTCAAATAAGTCTCTTAAGACTCTCCAGCTGATCCAGAATGCTGCGCGCGGTGTTCCACAAGAACTAAGAAAAGAGATCATATTTCTCCTGTATTAGCTTCTCTGCATTGGCTTCCTGTTGAATCCAGGATTGAGTTTAAAGTCCTTCTCTTGACCTACAAAGCTCTAAATGGTCTAGCACCATCATATCTAGAAGAGCTCCTAATACCCTATTGTCCCACTAGAACACTCGCGCTCCCAGAATGCAGAGTTACTGGTGGTACCTAGAGTCTCTAAAAGTAGAATGGGGGCTAGAGCCTTCAGTTAGCAGGCTCCTCTCCTATGGAACCAGCTCCCAATTCTGGGTTTGGGGGCAGAAACTGTCACCTCATTCAAGAATGAACTTAAAACTCTCCTATTTGATAAAGCTTATAGTTAGGAGTGAGGAGTTGCAGTGTTCACCTAACTGGCCCAACTGCTTCTCTTCATAATTGTTAGATTAATAATACATAACAAAGTAGAGGGAGGCAGGCCAGCCAAGCCAGATCCGGCAGGGGGAGAGTTCTAAGCCCGAAAAAGCTACCTCTCCTTATGCACCTGTCTCTCTTAGTTACCTGTTATAGTTACGTTTTATAGTCCTAGACTGCCGGGGGAACTTCCTTCCTTTGACACACTGAGCTGCTCTCCTTCTCTCTTCTATTACTGTTTCTATTACTGTTACTATTACTATTACTATTTGTTGGCTGTTCCGAAATCCTGTAATACGCATCCTATCTTTTTGGGAGCTTACTCCCCGGAGTCCTTATGCTTTTTTCCCCCAGCGTATTTCCTTGGAGAACGTTGGCACCAAGACCCTGGTTGCAGCTGTCGCCGTGGTCCTGCTGCACTCCCTGCTGAGCTCAGCGATGCCCTGCAATGTCATGCTGCGTCCTTGCTGAACCCTGCAGCTTCCCGCTACATCCAGTCACTGTTCCATTATTAATGTGACTACTATCGCCACTGTTCATTACACCCCCCAACCGGCTCGCCAGACACCGCCTCCCAAGAGCCTGGGTTGTCCAAGGTTTCCTTCCCAAGAGGGAGTTTTTCCTCGCCACTGTCGCACTGCTTGCTCTTGAGGGAATTACTGGAATTGTTGGAATTGTTGGGGCTTTGTAAATTATAGAGTGTGGTCTAGACCTACTCTATCTGTAAAGTGTCTCGAGATAACTTATGTTATGATTTGATACTATAAATAAAATTGAATTGAAATTGAATTGAGTGATGTGGATGCTTAAGAGAGTCGAACATACTGACTTCACACTTGGCTGGTGTGTACCGGTCCAAAGGGGAATCCACCCGGAGCCTGTGGGATGTCCATAGTGGGAGACCAGTCTTCAGGGCCACCATGTCCCACAAACCATTTGAAATGATAAGCGCCAGTTTACAGCAAATGCAGGAGACAATGTTTTTATTCAAGCACGTCTTCAAAGACACATGAAATGCATCCTTCAAAAGAAGACTTTTTTCAGCCCTAAAATGATCATTGCTTGCTTACAGGTTTAAGCAAACTCTCTCTCTCACACACACACAAACACACACGGCTCCATAATATAACTGGCAAAAATACAATGACTTCATGACCTACAAGGGCAAAATGGTTGAATCTGGTGAAATACTGTAAAAATGTTAAATATGACTAGTTTTCTTCCAAATGAAATGCTGACATTACAGAATGCATGGTTTTATACTGTAAAGGCAGTGAGATCAAAACATGGTTATAATGGAAGTCAATGGGGCCATTTTTGCCTTGAAGGTGTCCAGAGGGAGAATCTGGAACTACATAAAAAATACTAATGCAATCAAATCAGTTTTGTTGCTTATCTTTGACATAGCCAAGCCTCTAATCACCACCAAAGCCCCATTCCCCTATGATTTATTTTATGGAAAATAATTAATGTTTTGTTGGGTTTTTCATAAATAATTGTTACTTCAAAGATTTAAAACTGGCATTTAAAGGGTTAAAATCCAGAAAATGATTAAATGTTTGGTAGTTTTGAGCAATTTAGAAGTTAAGTGATTTATGAAAAAAAAGCAGAAAAAAAATATTGATATATGATGATTTAATATCAGTTTTTTGGACATGTACATTTTTGCCTCGAAGGTGTCCAATGGGAGTATCTGGCACTATGTAAAAAATACTAATGCAATCAAATTAATTTTGTTGCTTATCTTTGACATATGCAAGCCTCTAATCCCCACCAAAGCCCCATCTACATATTATTCATTATATGGAAAAGAAATCATTTTTTGTGTTTTGTAATAAAAAATGAAATAATTCAAATAAATAAACTGGCATTTAAAGGGTTAAAATCCTGAAAATGATTGAATGTTTGGTAGTTTTGATTGTTTGTTTGTTTTGGTAGTTAGGTTACAAGTTGTTTAAGTGATTTATGAAAAGAAAAGCAGAAAAATATATTGATATATGATGATTTAATAGCAGTTTTTGTGTGCGTGGACATTTTTGCCACGAAGGTGTCGAGAGTTAGTTTTTTTAAGGAGGGCATGAGGGTTAAGACATTAAATGTACATCTTTTCTGTTCAACTCTAATTTGACTCTAAAAAATCACTAAGTCCATTGTGTGTGTCATACATATATTTGGCCAGACGTTGCTCTAAGTGCATTGTGATGCACAACAAAATGATTTAAACCCCTAGGGGGTCCTCAGAGTCACTGCAGGAGGGCCTCCAAATTATTAATTTTTGAAAGTTTTTTCCAAAATTAAAAAGTCTTAAAATGAATCCAACATATTATTAGCAAATATAAATCCCCACTGCTTACTGGCCTATAGGTAATGTAGTCACTGAGATAGCCACCCACAGATACAGTTCATCCTAACGATTTACTTTGCCACATCTATGTTTAACATTAAAACATGATTTATGGTATTACCAGCTGGTTTGGGAATTTGACAGTCAAATCCAAAATTTTCTTTTCTTTGTTTTACTCACCCCCCCCTCCCCCTTTTAAACTGTCATGAAGGACTGTGTTTTATTTCTGTTGTCAAAGAAAAAGATTGAATCACAAAGATTAATTTTCTCACATTCTGTATTGACTAGATTTAATTTTTCTTTTGTCTATTTTATTTGAATGGGAAATAGTTTATGTACAATGGGGGGAGGGGGCTTGTGGGAAGAGCTAGTCCTCTCATCAGTTTGAGAAAAAAAAAAGTGAAGCATCTGTTGTGAAGCATCTGATTTGCACTCTGTAGTGAGAAGAAATTACTAAACCTCTTTGAGGCTCTTGATATGATATTTCTATTTCTTTTTCTTTAAATGCTGACATTAGCTTTTTAAATGGCCTGATCCCCTTCTTAGGAAGCAAATACATCAACCGAACACAGAAACACTAGGATTGCATCCCTGAGGTGCCAGACAACCTTCGCCAAGTATAAAAATATCTAATTAAATATTTATTAATCTAATATTCAAGTTTTCAACATGACTACAAATTTTTATTTTTCCAATCATTTTTCAATCTGGTTAAAACAGCAGGCACAATTATGGGAACACCTGCACCTCTCAACCCGCAGGAGCTTTTTGATCAGGCAACAATCAGGCAGGCTAAGAGGTCCGTGTACTTGGCGGCCAACGGATTTTCGTTTTGAAAGGAAAAAACGAAAAACGGCCAGTTTTCCAGTTACCATTAGTAAATAGGAAAACAAAAAACGGAAAAGAACCCATTATTCGTTTTTTGTTTTGATATTAAAAAACGGAAAACAAAAACCTATCTCGTTATCAGATTGTATTTGATGTGTTTGTAGATGGAACTCTGAAATTAAAATGTGTGTATAAATCTTATTCCTCATTCATTTTTTTCGTTACCCAGAAACGATCTTAAGTAGTAAGCGGCTGAATACCCGGAAATCATTTGGACATCAATGAGACCATAGACAGTTAGAATGATAGATATATAATGCCCCATGTTCTTTTGTTCGTTTATGTATATATCTTCTAAGATATGCTCAGTAAGTTTGTAGTAAGATTTTATACTGTACCTGATTGGATTGTACTTGTTCCGTTAATAAATATAAATAAAATAAATAAAAAAGAGACAGAATGATACGGACGTTAAAATGTTTTTAGACGAATATGCTAGTTTTATATTAGAAAACCGAAAGAATGGGATGTCTTGTGGGGATATAGCAGCTGCGTTGGGTTCACAGTTTGGAACAATACGGGGGTTTTCTGAGAGGAGTGTGCGGAAGTGGTGTGCTCAGCAGGGACTTGTGGTGAAACACAAGTTGACTTTTATTATGAAGTGGTCACTGGTCACAGGAGATTAGCGCTGACCGCTCTCATTCATCAAAAATGAGTCAACACAACAAGACAACCATCATAGTCTAATAATAATAATAATAATAATAATGTGCGGAAGTGGTGTGCTCAGCAGGGACTTGTCAGGGACTTCTGTCCTGACGGCCAACTTGAAGTTGAAATCGCTGAAGGTATTGCTGAGGTAAGTTTTTATTTTTTTAATCAATGGCCGTTTACCGCTTTTGTTAAAATGAATGCTACTCTTAAAGTAAATAAAAAGCTGACCACAGCTAGGCCGATATGCAGACTAGGGCTAGGTCCATGCAATTTTTTGATTTAAATAAATCAGAAGTGAAAAGAGTAAAAAAAAATTCCACTTAAGTAAAAGTACTGTTACTTTGTTGTTTACTCAAGTACAAGTAAAATTACTAGTAAAAGTAGCTAATTTAAAATGTACTGAGTAAGTTACTTAGTTAATTTTTTAACCTCCAAAAACATTTATATTGATTTTATATCTTATTTATACTTATTATAGCCCTGTTTGTTTCGAGTTTAGTTTGTTTGACGGATACTTTGCCAAAGCAATGGCGCAAAACAACGTTAGAGACCTTTTATGTGAAAATGAGAAGTTTTGAAAAAGTTTTCGCTTCATTATTATTATTATTATACTAGGGCTGGGCGATATGGCTGAAAACTGTATCACGATATAAGTGTTTCATATCGGTCGATATCGATAATTATTGATATTTTTTATGACCTATTTAAAATAAGGACCAGGAGAAAAATATATTAAATTTAAACATTTTTATTTTAAACTTAACCTTCCTCTGATTATAATCCCCTCAGTTATAAAAGCAGAAATGTCAACACAACCATGGAAATCACTCAAATAATTAAAATGTAAACATAAGTCTATAATCACAGTGAAGAAAGAATAAGTAAGAATTGCTTAATAAGGTGTAATAAAATGGTGCAAAGTGTTAAAACTAAACATAGAGAAACCTGAAACCTGAGAAGAACTATTTTCTGCAGGTTTAGTGCTAGGTTGGTAACCTGAACAGTGCTCAGCACGTCTGCCTCCGTTATTTCTTTGTAGCGTTTAGTAAGGCGCTGATGCAGAGTACCTCTCCATGGCGATCTGCTGCTTGTGCGGTGTAGCAGCTGCAGATGTTGTTGGACGTTGCTGGCGAATACGGCTGTGCTCCAAAGTATGAGCGCGGCTAAGGTGGTAAAACAAGTTTGCGGTAGTGTTGGTGGGGACGACGGTCAGACTTATAAAATCCCCAAAACTGCCATACTGACTTTTCCTGTTTTATCAACAATTTCCTCGCTCGCTGCGGCACTCACTTTCCACTTATCGCTCCATGCCGCCGGTTCTGTTATTGTAGAATCCAACACAAGACAGCGATGTGGCGCAACCAAACTTGATACTGTTACATGATTGGCTGTTAGAGTGCCACTCCCTACGTTGCTAGATTACCAGAGAGTGAGTGCCTTTGTTCATGCAACCAAACTTGCTTTGCAACTTCTGGTTTCTTCCGAAGAAGAAAAACAAGTTATCGAACGTTTTATCGAACGCATTTTCTATTGATATTGATTACGTGTCTATCGCAATACATATCGTTATCGTTTTATCGCCCAGCCCTATATTATACTATGATTGTTGTCTTGTTGTGTAGACTCATTTTTGATGAATGAGAGCGGTCAGCGCTAATCTCCTGTGACCACTTCATAATAAAAGTCAACTTGTGTTTTGCCACAAGTCCCTGCTGAGCACACCACCTCCGCACACTCCTCTCAGAAAACCCCCGTATCGTTCCAAACTGTGAACCCAACGCAGCTGCTATATCCCCACAAGACATCCCATTCTTTTGGTTTTCTAATATAAAACTAGCATATTCGTCTAAAAACATTTTAACGTCCGTATCATTCTAACTGTCTATGGTCTCATTGATGTCCAAATGATTTCCAGGTATGCAGCCGCTTACTACTTACAATTGCTTCCGGGTCACGAAAAAAATGAATGAGGAATAAGATTTATACACACATTTTAATTTCCGAGTTCCATCTACAAACACAAAGACAATCGTACAGTGCCTTGCGAAAGTATTCGGCCCCCTTGAACTTTTCGACCTTTTGCCACATTTCAGGCCTCAAACATAAAGATATAAAACTGTAATTTTTTGTGAAGAATCAACAACAAGTGGGACACAATCATGAAGTGGAACGAAATTTATTGGATATTTCAAACCTTTTAAACAAATAAAAAACTGAAATATTACGCGTCAAAATTATTATTCAGCCCCTGTTAAGTTAATACTTTGTAGCGCCGCCACCTTTTGCTGCGATTACAGCTGTAAGTCGCTTGGGGGTATGTCTCTATCAGTTTTGCACATCAAGAGACTGACATTTTTGCCCATTCCTCCTTGCAAAACAGCTCGAGCTCAGTGAGGTTGGATGGAGAGCGTTTGTGAACAGCAGTTTTCAGTTCTTTCCACAGATTCTCGATTGGATTCAGGTCTGGACTTTGACTTGGCCATTCTAACACCTGGATATGTTTATTTGTGAACCATTCCATTGTAGATTTTGCTTTATGTTTTGGATCATTGTCTTGTTGGAAGATAAATCTCCGTCCCAGTCTCAGGTCTTTTGCAGACTCCATCAGGTTTTCTTCCAGAATGGTCCTGTATTTGGCTCCATCCATCTTCCCATCAATTTTAACCATCTTCCCTGCCCCTGCTGAAGAAAAGCAGGCCCAAACCATGATGCTGCCACCACCATGTTTGACAGTGGGGATGGTGTGTTCAGGGTGATGAGCTGTGTTGCTTTTACGCCAAACATAACGTTTTGCATTGTTGCCAAAAGTTCGATTTTGGTTTCATCTGACCACAGCACCTTCTTCCACATGTTTGGTGTGTCTCCCAGGTGGCTTTTGGCAAACTTTAAACAACACTTTTATGGATATCTTTAAGAAATGGCTTTCTTCTTGCCACTCTTCCATAAAGGCCAGATTTGTGCAGTATACGACTGATTGTTGTCCTATGGACAGAGTCTCCCACCTCAGCTGTAGATCTCTGCAGTTCATCCAGAGTGATCATGGGCCTCTTGGCTGCATCTCTGATCAGTCTTCTCATTGTATGAGCTGAAAGTTTAGAGGGACGGCCGGGTCTTCGGTAGATTTGTAGTGGTCTGATACTCCTTCCATTTCAATATTATGGGCGCGGCGCTTTGCCCCGTGCTCCTTGGGATGTTTAAAGCTTGGGAAATCTTTTTGTATCCAAATCCGGCTTTAAACTTCTCCACAACAGTATCTCGGACCTGCCTGGTGTGTTCCTTGTTCTTCATGATGCTCTCTGCGCTTTACACGGACCTCTGAGACTATCACAGAGCAGGTGCATTTATACGGAGACTTGATTACACACAGCTGGATTCTATTTATCATCATTAGTCATTTAGGTCAACATTGGATCATTCAGAGATCCTCACTGAACTTCTGGAGAGAGTTTGCTGCACTGAAAGTAAGCAGGGGCTGAATAATTTTGCACGCCCACTTTTTCAGTTTTTTATTTGTTAAAAAAGTTTGAAATAGCCAATGAATTTCGTTCCACTTCATAATTGGGACCCACTTGTTGTTGATTCTTCACAAAAAAATTACAGTTTTATATCTTTATGTTTGAGGCCTGAAATGTGGCAAAAGGTCGAAATGTTCAAGGGGGCCGAATACTTTCGCAAGGCACTGTATAACAAGATAGTTTTTCGTTTTCCATTTTTTAATATCAAAACTACAACGAATAATGGGTTGTTTTCCGTTTTTTGTTTTCCTATTTACTAATGGTAATTGGGAAACTGGCCGTTTCTCGTTTTTGTTTTTTTCCTTTCAAAACAAAAATCCGTTGGCCGCCAAGTACACGGACCCTAAGACCATTCTATCTGGTAACTCTCACATATTGTCTTCAGAGTTTGAGCTATTGAACTCAGGAAAGAGGTACAGGGTTCCTCTGTGCAAATATAACAGGTATAAGCACTCATTTATTCCTCTCTCACTCAAGCTCATTAATGAGCAGCGATGAACGTATGACTATGAATTAATTAATGTATATCTGTGACTGAATGTATGTATGGATATGAATGGAGGAATTAATGCATATTTATTACTGAATGTATGGATATTTATGAATGGATAAATGAATGTTTATTTATGACTGAATACATGGATGCTTATGGAAGTAGGAATGAGTGTTTGTAAAGTATGCATGGGAGAACAGAAGAATGTAGGAAGGATGTTTTTTTTGCACAAGTATAGAAAATGGTGATTTGCAATTTGCATAGCTCTTTGAGTAGCCCAAATGTTTACTGTGCATTTGTCTTTTAATTGTTTAAACCCTGTGCTTATTGTGTCTCTGTTGTAACTCTTGCAGCAATTTCTCCCAGTGTTCAAAACTAATTTCTCCTTGGGGAGACTAATAAAGATACTTTGACTTATAAAATCATATCAACAATTATTAGGCTATTTTAAAAGCTGAGTATTCTACGGAAAAAAATTACGTATAAAAGGTTTTAGGCCGCCCTACAGGTTATTGTAGGCCCAGTTTAATATGCAACTTCATTTTATACAATATATGTAGTATGCAGTTAGGGGCCCCTGCTCTGTCTCTCTTTCAGTTAAGGAGTCCTTTGCTTAAAAAACATTGAAAGCCACTGGCCTAAAGCCTTTATACGTACATTTTTTGCATAGAATACTAAGCTATTAAAATAACAATTGTTGGCATGGTTTTACAAATCATGTTTTAAAGGGGTGATAGAATGCAAACCCGATTTTACCTTGTAATAGTTGAATAATGACATGTTTAGTGGGTAACTAGGAGATACATAGAACCTCAAAATCCCATTGACACCTCTTTCCTCTGCAAATCTCACAATTTGAAACTGCCTCTGAAAACGTGCAAATCTCAACAAGCCGCCTAGTTGACGTCAACTCAGCGGCTCCTCCTCATTTGGCTCTAGTCTCTCTCTTTGTCACGCACCAACATTTACATAGGCTACACAACTGAAATGAGATCAGGTAGTCTCCTGAATCTAGGTCGTGCAGATCTAAGAAATTGTATACATTGTTCATCTGCTATTTTACCATTAAATTCACTTCTGAGATTTTTTTTATGCTTGAAATCAAAAATGAAGAGGTCAAATATGGGCCGTTTTACGAAAATTGATGTCTAATTGCAAATTTTGTCCGACTGTGTCCGAGTTCAGCGACCGGCGCTGCCTGTGTTGCTGCCTCCCCGCCTGGCCTGCCTTCACAGACCATGGCTTGCTGTGAGGTAGATTGAGCTCCGTCACGGCTGGCAGCCCACGGCACTCCATACCCGTGCAAAGTCACCGTTTTTTGGGTGAATGCACTACCAAACGCTGCTGCCTGGACAGAGCTCCAGGGCCTGCAGCTCCCCTCTTCCTGCTAAATGGCCGGTGTGTGTGAGCGGGAGCGCGGTCAGCTAGCTTGTTACACCAACAATCTCTTACCACAGGTTCCAGTTCATCTTATGTGTGTAATTATAATGTGTTGAGTTATTTAAACAAACGATCGTGAAATAAACGCCTCTTGTACGCGAGTCTCATTGATAGAGCCTGCGGCTGGATGAGCTCTATCAATGAGAGCTAGCTCACCTCCTCTTAGAATTCCTCTGAAATTCACAAAAATTAATTAAATTGAAATCGGACACAGTTGTTAGCTTTATAAGACCTTGAGGTAGATGTTATATAAGTGGCATGACGAAATTCAAACTGTAAAGATACTCTAATTACGCCGAAAATGAAGCTAACTAGCTGCAATCTGTACACATAGGATTGTAGGACAGTCGCAGCTAACAAAACCCCTAGTGTTCACAAAAAATCATTAAATTGAAATCTGACACCATTGTTAGCTTTATAAGACATTGGGGTAGATGTTATATAAGTGGCGTAACGAAATTCAAACTGTAAATATACTATAGTTATGCCGAAAGTGTTGCTAGCTAGCCGCGATATTTTCCCATTGTATTGAATGGGACACATAGCTAGGTAGCTGCTCCTCCTAACAAGACCCCTCACGTTCATAAAAATGCCTTAAATTCAAATCGGACGGTTAGCTTTTGTTAGCTTTGTAAGACCTTGGGGTAGCTGTGATATAAGTGTCGTGCTGAAATTCAAACCGTAAATATATTATAGTTATGCCGGCAGCCGACCGCGGAGCCCCGGTAGTGCAGTAATCCACAAAGGGTGACTTTGCCCTGGGTATGGAACCCAGCAGGCTGCCGCTTTCTCGTCAGACTGTGTGGAGCTCCTAAAGTCAAATTTGTAATTAGCCATCAATTTTCGTAAAAATGCCCATATTTGAGCTTTATATAGTCGATTTCTCGCATAAAAAAAGTCTCAGAAGTGAATTTGGTAATGAAACACTGCAGTGTCTGGAATATGAGATTCTGTCGCGTCTAATGTGTGTGTATGGGGATTCGCTCAACCAATCAGCGCGCATCTCTAATGTGTGTGTGGCCAAAACACAGGGATGCATAAGGGCCAATAAAATATCAACCAGGCCATTTTCAGCCCAACCAATGTTACATACCCCATTAGGAGACCTTAAGGAACAGTGTGAAATACCCTATATAATCATTCCATCACCCCTTTAATGTTAAACATACATGTGGCACAGTGAATCCTTAGGATTATCCGTATCTGTGGGTGACCTTAATGACTACCTTACCTATAGGCCAGTAAGCAGTGGGGATTTATATTTGCTAATAATATGTTGGTGTCATGTTAAGACTTTATAAACCTTTAAAAAATTAGGCATTGTTGAAGATCCCTGCGCTACACTGATGGAATGGTTGTCATGCAGACGCAATCTTCTTAGGATGCACATTATTCTGTCTTCAAGTGAAGTTTTACCAAAAATACTCTAGGAACATCCCATGTCCGTTATTGGATAGCTCCTCAGTCCTCGGCTGAACCGGAAGTGGTTCTGTCCATCCTCCTCGATGATCCTCCCGGGATCATCGAGGAGATATAGGCAAGGACACACGAGAGCAGCCTTTCTGGAATCCGTGCAGCTGAGGAGTTGCTAACTCCGCCCAAACAGCTGACAAATTCATGTGCCGCTTCAGAGGAAAGGACATCTCGTCACTCTTTTCCTGTCTGTTACCATGATTTCCTCGGAAGGGAGGCAAGTAGAGGAGTCGGATATGCAATTTAAGGGACATGAGATGCAGCTACTGTAAAGGAATTTAACAAGCTTTTCCAATAATATAAAAAATAGCTGTCAAATAATGACACCAAAATCAGTCATGTGACCCTTGTTGGCTCAGGTGCCTTTACTGACATTCAAACATATTTCATTGAGTTATTTCATTGATTCAGAAGAAGTTCACATACACTGACTAAAAACAGCAGGCTCCCTCTTTTCTCTCAGATGGTGTGCATGTCATTTATAAACTTCTACTCAGTGTTTCCCACACAGACTATTGTGTGGCGGTGCGCCTCTCTATCAACACCGGCCACCGCACATTGCATTTCGTTATTGATTTGTTTTAAACGCTATTTAAAATACGTCGTCCTGCATTTCCTTTCCCTGCTCTCCTCCGTCTCTCTGTCACTTGTGTCACACACACACACACACACACACACACACACACACACACACACACACACACACACACACACACACACACACACACACACACACACACACACACACACACACACACACACACACACACACACACACACACACACACACACACACACACACACACACACACACCTCCTCCCCGTGTTGTTTTCTTTTTAAGCCCCCAACGTCACCTTCCAGGCAGCGCGGCAATGGTTATGTTTAAGGCAATTGCGCCTGCTTTAGAAAGTTAACTAGTCGCACATTTGCGGTAAAATGCAGTTGGGTTGTCGAAGTCAAAACACTATATGTAGCAGCTTTGAATCAAATAAACGTATTACAAATAATGTCATGTTTTACTCTTACACTAAATGTTTGCTGCTTCAATCCAGATGAGTATTGAAAATTATTTTCCGCGACTGAAAAAGGCACGTATTTAGGATGAGGACCAGCCTGAAACGGAGGTATCAGTCTGAAACATAGCTCAATAGTCCGACCAGTGTAATTAGTTATGTTATTAATTAGTTAACAATATTTTCAGGCTTCAACCAGTGAAAGACAGGGTCAGGGAGAAAAAGAGATAGATTAGTTAGGTATTGAAGACCCCCCCGGTGACACGGGGCGACACCCACCCACCGCCACAAGTTGCTTCCTAACCTGTGGGAAACACTGTTCTACTATTGGAAAGTTATTTTTTTATTATATTATCATAGTATTTGCCACTATACTGGTGCAAGAGGAAGTAGTTCATTTGCACACTTTCTCTTATAAAAGTCCTCCAAGCATAGTAAAATGATGTGGAATATGGTCACATTTACTTGGAATATGACAAATAGAAAAATACAATTTTGATCAGGGACTACTTCTCAGGAGGTTTAGATGTCAGAAAAAATGAAATTATTATTTTTTTAAATAATATTTAAAACTTAAAAACAGAATATGTAGTTGGTCAGAGCATATCCGTGGGCTCCATCAGCTACATTAAGGAAATGTTTTATTTTATAGTCAGTGATGGTACAGCCTGTAATATTACATATTCTTCTAACAAGATGAACCAAAACATCAAGTCCCCAGCAGCTCAGTGTGTACATGTAAAGAGCATCACTGGGGAAAGGGAGGAGGAGGAGGGGGGAGGTCAGAGAAGGGGACAGAGTTCAGTGGCCAAAGAGGAGAAGAGAAAGATGGATTGAAGAAAGAGGGAGGAGGGGGGGGGTACAGGGGAAGTTGGGTGGGGGGAAAATGTGATGAGGGGGAGGAGGGTAGGGGCAGGGAGGGGGGAGGTACATGGGAGGGACATGGGTGTGTCTGGGTGGTGGGAGTACGTGTCTGGGTGGAGCAGCTGTGTGGCTGAACTGTGGCTGTTTATTCCTCGGGTTCTGGTGCCTGAGTGGAGCTCCTGCATGTCTTGGTGGGAAACCTCTGGCATTACGCTGCTGCAGCAAGGTGTTCTGGGTAACGTGGGTAGGATTATCTGGATGGGGGAGAAAAAGAAAAAGTAAGAAAAAAAGATCATACTACGGGAAAATTAACTAGTTTCAACTTTAGACTTATTTCAGATTAAGGGTGTCACGATTTCGATTTTAAATCAATCGAAATTAAGTCACAATCAGAAAAATAAAAAAAAAATTGAATCATCGATGCTGCCACGCCCCCACGTCACATCGGCTTGCCAAGCAAAAAAAAGAACCCATAGAACACACACACACACACACTATAGGTGTGATTGGCATAGGACAAAAAAGCAGGAAAACATACGGCGCACCCATGACGCGGCGACAGCAATTTTAAATATTTTAAATATTCCATATTTTAAAGCATCAATCTGATGCATTTTGAGATGCATTTTTTGCCAACCAACATTTTAATATTTCAATATGCACTCATTAAAGTTAATTTGACTGGCAAAACAGTTAAAGTCCTTCTGACATTACACAATAATAAAAGTCATAATTTTTAAAAACTAAAATGTTTTGGATACATTTTTATTTCTTCCAACCATATGTTAAATAAAGAGTCAATGTGGATTTACATATTGCAATAATATAATTCTACAATGAATAATTATGAAAACTAAACTTTACTACTTTGGCCAGGTCATCATCAAAAAGCGAATTAGTACATTCATGATTTTGTCCATGTTGATATTAGCTGCTTTATTCAAAATGTTGCATTGTTTATCTTTTCATATAGCTAGTGTCTAAACTCTGGGACAAGGTCGTTATGTTTAAATACCTGCCATGCTAATTCCAAACAGACAGCTTTGTCAAGGCAGTTTGGGCTTCAGATAGCTTTTATACAGTGGCCATCGTTAATGACAAATCATGTTCCACAATGAACGTGCACACACGTATTGTTTGTATCACGGTCGTTCAGTAAAGGCACAGTCGCAGCGGTTGTGGTCGTTGCCGGTAACGTACTCTTATGACAGAGTGCACGGACCGAAGCTTTGTGACTATCCAGCACTTTCTTACCGCTGCTGCCGTACAGTATCTTCCTTGAACATGCGCTGCAGAAGCAAGCACCCGGCTCCCTCAATTTGAGGCACCAAGTGCTAAACGGCTTCCCGTCTCCACCCTTTTCCTCTTGCCCTCTATTCATGCCCAGCGCCATTTATTTTAACTACTTTCTCAACTAAAGCTGCCTGTATCTACATGCTCCAAGTTTGATAAACTTTGCCTCAATTTTTTTTTAGCCGCGTTACCACGGAGACCACACCGGCACCGCACCCTTACATTTCGCCAAAGACCCACACTACTTTGCATCTGATTGGCTAGAACTCGTTGGTTGGTGGAAGTTCGATGATTGGTTAAATCCAGCGCATCAAAACAAATCCCATGTGGACTTTTTAATTTATTTATTTTTCTAAAATAGTCATACGCCAGAAATCGGGCACCAGGCACGAGTACTACTTGGGATTCGTAATTTTGCGACCTGGTCATTATAATACAGTATTGGGGGCATATTCTAAAGAGTGCCTTTGTGCCTCTTAACAGACACAAAATGCAATTATAATGTCTGTGCAACATGATAGGGCTCTTGTGATAACAAGATGAGTTTTCAACTCAGACATCCTGCTGCTAGATTGTCCTGCTAGCTGCCTTCCAGGAGTGTGTTCAGCCAGGCTTCGATGATAATCATCACGCATCAGTTCCGTGTGTATTTGTAGCTCATCTATTGTGTGTTACATCGATCTGGCGTTGGTGAGTAGGAGTCTTGGCAGTGGCGATTTGTGATTTGATTCTTATTTATTCGAACCCGAGTATACAGACGAAGAACTAGCCTCACAAGAGTTGGAAAGAACGAGACAGAGGGGCAGCAACAGGCAGATGAAGCAGCTGCTCCAAGCGCGAGCTACAGCTAGCCTTCAGTAACGCTATTACTGTGCAAGCCACAGACATCATTTATCCCGTTTCCATGTAGTTACATAGTCACTGATATGGTCAGGCATGACCCATCCTCTGGAGGACATCCACCAGACCAGCGGGCACACGTATTGTTGTTGGCCGCAGCAGGCGAGGAAGGCGGGGAGGAAGCAGAAGCAAGGACGCCGGTCGGGCCTACTAGCTCGGCTAAGGAAACTACCACACAACTCGCCAGTGCCAAGACTCCTACTCACCAACGCCAGATCGATGTCACACACAATAGATGAGCTACAAATACACACAGACATTTTAGCTAACTGGGAGCTATGGGCATTAGCTGCAGCAACTCCAGTTTGCTGGGACCGATTCTGTTCGGGTTTTTTTTTTGCTATCGACAGTACTCATAAATTTATATCGATCAAGATTAACGAAAAAATTGCCCGGCGTTCTCTTTAATTGTTCAGAGAAGACTATGGGCAAGGCTGTTTTGTTTTTTGTTTGTTTTGTTGTGAACTTGAATGTCATCTTCTGTGAAGAAGACTGCAGTTACAAAAGAGAAACTAGATGTTTATAGATTAGGTTACAGATCTAAGTTATTGTCACATTATGTTAATAAAGGTTTTAAATTTGACGAACAAAGGTCAGATATTATATTGCATAAAAGTCTACTCTAAAAATGGTATAGCAACCTGTAATTTAAAAAAGAACCGTGACCTTAGAATCGAAAATATAATCGAATCGAGGGATTTGGAGAATTGTGACACCCCTATTTCAGATGGTAACAGCATAGAACCATCCAAACAAGTCAATAATTGAACTGAACACAGAATATACTTCCTGTTTACGTGTGAAAATACCTGTGTTGTTATTGTCCCTCTTCTTTCTGGAGTTCTTCCCTTTCCTCTTAGCTTCCTGTTCTTTCTCATCATCACTATAATCTAAAGCCTGGAGAGAAAAGAGAGAGATTAAGAATAAGGCCGGTTACACACTGAAAGCGTCGCACGAGCGTGTCAGCTGCGTGGCGTGTCAGTTTATATTTCGGCTCCCATGTTAACAGGTTAGAGCTTACACACGTCTCATGCGCGGCTCGAGACGCGCCTGAGACACGTGCCTGCTAGAAATTGAATTTTTCACGCGAGACGCGAGCATGTTGGAAGCGTATCCAGGCAAAATAGAATAGGAAGATATGTTTATGTCATTTAGACACATACATATTAATAAATGACATATTGATGTTTGAAAGTCTAGGTTTTGACATCAATGTAGATATAAATGTAATACAAAATTTCAGAGAAAAAAAATTTCAAATATTGCACCCGTCATACAGAACGAAATATTCTGTAACATATTTTGCAGTCAATACTGCAGACGTTGTCTTGCTTTAATCAAATCTGTAGGCTATATATAAATGGTAGGATAGGCTACGATAACAACGTAGTGTGTGTTCTGAGTGACGGTCCAACATCAGATTTACAGCCCACTTACCCATTTATCAGTTTGAATCTGTTGGCACTATATCCCGAGATCAGCCCTCCCTGTACCTAGCAGCAGGAGCAGCGCCGCGTCAGACACGCTTCTGGTATGTAGGACACAGAAAAATCCACACAGCTGACAGGCAGCTGAGACGCAACAGAAACGACACGCTCGCGAGACGCGTGCAGTGTGTAACCGGCCTAAGGGATGTTAAAAATTAACCATTTAACCGTTGACAAAAATTATTTTGGCCGATTACCTAAAAAAAGAAATTAAAACCGTGTGTTTTAATTTTTAATCTATTTTATAACTGCCATGCTGTTTCAAAACCGAGCTTTGTCAAGACCGTTTTATCTTCAGATAGCTTTTTACACAGATCGACCTGTGGCTGGGCCATATTGAAAAAAAAATTTGGTTCCGCTATGAATGGGCACACGAATCACAAACACGGTTGGTCATTGAAGGAGCAGTGATAGCGGGTTAGGGTAGCCGTCGTTCCCAGTAACATACTTGTATGATTTATTTTTATTTTTTTCTGTAAATGTCTTCAAAATATAACTCTGTACAAGACTGCTACTGAAGTGGAGATTTCAGACTTTGAGTATGAGAGAAAAGTCATTTTGAGAAAATGAGCTTTAAAGATTTATATTGTAAAATTCCACACATTTCTATATGAAAACATTGCTAACAAGCAAAATAACGGGCCAAGTTATTGTTTATAACAGTCCTTCCAGAAAACAGAGTTATTTTGTGATTGTTGTGGGCAAAAATCCTTGATTATGCGGCACGTTTTCTTAAAAAATGCGATGGAATATGCGGGATATTTATGCAATTTTATGCGATGAAATTGCGGGAACTTGCAAAAAATGCGGGTTGGTGAAAAAGAGAAGAAAAGGTGATTCCCCCAACACCCTGCTTAATTTCCAAAAATAGTTTACAGATATTCAGTCATTGCAAATAAAAAAAATTTAAAACTAAAAAGTAACAGTCTAAAGAGAAAGACTTTCAAAAATCGTTAATAATATAGACAGCAGGAGCACTTAAAGAACTTTGAGTAGACATCAGATATTAAGATAGGTTTCTTATTGGATACCAACTTAAGAGACTCAAAGTACATGTCAAATTCAATCAAACACCTGCTTTTCGATGATGTTCACGTCGCATAATTACGTCACTTCATAACGTTCCCATGGCAACGGGAAAATCGCTGCTCTTGTGTGAAGAAAACGCAACATTTTTTCAACTTTCTGCTAAGATATACAGTGGGTACGGAAAGTATTCAGACCCCTTTAAATTTTTCACTGTTTCATTGCAGCCATTTGCTAAAATCAAAAAAGTTCATTTTATTTCTTATTAATGTACACTCAGCACCCCATCTTGACAGAAAAAAACAGAAATGTAGAATTCTTTGCAAATTTATTAAAAAAGAAAAACTGAAATATCACATGGTCATAAGTATTCAGACCCTTTGCTCAGTATTAGTGTTAATTTCGTCAGACGAGACTAAATATGTTCGTCAACGACCTTTTTTTCCATGACTAAAGACGAGACGATGGCGAGACTGCGCCGATGTCCAAAAACGCTGACTAAGACTAAATTAACATGCATTATTGTTGACGAAAAAAGACGAGACTAAAATGTTTTGCATAAAATAAAAACTAAGATAAAATCTCTCTTCATTTTCATCTACAATCGTCTCTACTTTTTAAATCATGAGATAGAATATTCAGCTGTTACCGTTATCTACCGGACCTAATAGCAACGCAGATTTTGGTGCCACTTAAATGCCTGCGCTTCTCTCTGATGCTCCTAAACGGACGTTAGAGTAAACCGAAGACTAAGACTAAATTAAAAATAGGTGACAAAATTAACACTTCTCAGTATTGAGTAGAAGCAACCTTTTGAGCTAGTACAGCCATGAGTCTTCTTGGGAATGATGCAACAAGTTTTTCACACCTGGATTTGGGGATCCTCTGCCATTCTTCCTTGCAGATCCTCTCCAGTTCCATCAGGTTGGATGGTGAACGTTGGTGGACAGCCATTTTCCGGTCTCTCCAGAGATGCTCAATTGGGTTTAGGTCAGGGCTCTGGCTGGGCCAGTCAAGAATGGTCACACAGTTGTTCCGAAGCCACTCCTTTGTTATTTTAGCTGTGCGCTTAGGGTCATCGTCTTGTTGGAAGGTGAACCTTCGGCCCAGTCTGAGGTCCTGAGCACTCTGGATGAGGTTTTCTTCCAGGAATCTCTGTCTCTGTACTTGGCCGCATTCATCTTTCCTTCAATTGCAACCAGTCGTCCTGTCCCTGGTTGGCCAGGTCTAGGAAGAGTTCTGGTCGTCCTATTTTCGTATGGAAAATACTGTGCTCTTAGGAACCTTGAGTGCTGCAGAAATTTGTTTGTAACCTTGGCCAGATTTGTGCTTTGCCACAATTCTGTCTCTGAGCTCCTTGGGCAGTTCCTTCGACCTCATGATTCTCATTTGCTCCGACATGCACTGTGAGCTGTGTGCCTTTCCTAATCAAGTCCAATCAGTTTAATTAAACACAGCAGGACTCCAATGAAGGAGTAGAACCATCTCAAGGAGGATCAGAAGAAATGGACAACATGTGAGTTAAATATGAGTGTCACAGCAAAGGGTCTGAATACTTATGACCATGTGATATTTCAGTTTTTCTTTTTTAATAAATTTGCAAAAATTTCTACATTTGTTTTTTTTCTGTCAAGATGGGGTGCCATGTGTACATTAATGAGAAATAAAATGAACTTTTTTGATTTTAGCAAATGGCTACAATGAAACAAAGAGTGAAACATTTAAAAGGGGTCTGAATACTTTCCGTACCCACTGTGACTTTTTTGCAACGAAAATGCGGTGATTATGAAATCATGCAAGCACCGCATATTTTGCGGGAAATCTGCAATTTATGCGGCAAAAGTGCGGCATATTTGAAAAAATGCAGCCCCTGCATGAACATGCGGAATTTGGCTGATTGAATTATGCGATCGCATAATCGCGTTTTTCTGGAGGGAGCGATAACAATGTAGACCATGAACAATGACAACTGAATAAAACATTGCCAAATAAGACCTTCAACTAACCACAGAGAACCACAAATACAGACAAACTTATCAGAACTGCAACTCTAGTCTTCTAGGACATCCATCAGAACACACAATATCCACACAGAACAAAAAGTTCACCCATGATTGTTGAAAGCCTAGCTCTCCAAGCCTGCACCATATGTAGGCCCCTCACCCCTCTCGTGCTGATTCCTTTTCAGCTTTTTAGCTGTGCTCAGAGTTTTTGACTCTCAGACTGGATGGATTTGGCTTTTGTGATCCTCAGCATGTCGGTTTCCCTGATGGTGGTGACAGTAACGACAGTGCTTTCCGGCCAAAGCTCATCCATAATGGCAAGCATGGCAGAGGCCCCCTCATTAAAAGTTGAAATGGCCATACTTGCTGCTGCCTCAACCCTTATGGAGTTATATTACTATCATAAGTCAAGAGCGCATTATTTCAATTTGAGAGCATTTCTCACTGATATTACGTTAATTACATTTCTTGCTCTCACACTCAAATATTCACTGCTCGTGCTTGGATTTGCTCTGCTAGGGCAAAAACTTTCTGCTTGGACTCAGATATGTTGTTGTTTGGACAGATTTCCTGCTCTCAGCTTTGAACCTTCTCCTCGCACTCAGGCTGATTCTGCTCACTTGCAAAGTTTCTGCTCTCGGATTTCTCCTGCGCGCTTGGATTTTTTTGTGTTATAACCCTGTCAAAAGTCAACAACAAATAGAATGCCAGCTGTTGTGTTGACCAATGAAATGATCCCAACCCTGTTGAGGGTGCGTTCGCTTTACTTTAGAACGTCTTTTGAGGGCGGCTGCACTGTAACCTGACTGTAACTAAGTTTATATATCCCCGCGCCGTTTATAGCTTTATTATAAGTATATGTCAACAATGTGCACAGAATGGTCGACGCACTGTCACCTGCACCCATCAGGAAACGGGAGAAAGCTTTGAAGTGGGACGTATGAAGTTATGTCCACAACTACGAGGGTGAGTAACATACATTAACAAACGTTCTAAAGTAAAGCGAACGCACCCTCAACGGGGTTTGGGATCATTTCATTGGTCAACACTACAGCTGGCATTCTATTGGTTGTTGACTTTTGACAGGGTTATAAACACAAAAAAATCCAAGCGCGCAGGAGAAATCCGAGAGCAGAAACTTTGCAAGTGAGCAGAATCAGCCTGAGTGCGAGGAGAAGGTTCAAAGCTGAGAGCAGGAAATCTGTCCAAACAACAACATATCTGAGTCCAAGCAGAAAGTTTGAGTGCAAGCAGAGCAAATCCAAGCACGAGCAATGACTATTTGAGTGTGAGAGGAAGAAATCTGAACGTAATATCAGTGAGAAATGCTCTCAAATTGAAATAATGAGCAAATTCAAGCACTTTTCAAGCACTTTCAAGGTCCATTTTAAAGCCTTTTCCAGCACCTTACACCACCGTAAAATATATACCAATACATAGCCAAAATTATTATTTAGTGTTTTTGTCACATTAAAATACATAATACTATAAACCAAATAAACACCAAATTGTGTTTCGTAATAGCAGAAGGATCAGATATTTAAGCAAAACACAAGTTTTATTTTTCAAAATGTATCACTGTCTAAGTAGACTTTGCTTGCTATCTAACCTGCCTGAGTCAATGTAAAAACAATTACCCCAAACAAAATCACTCGACAGGTTCACTTCACTAACCCTGAATTATCACCTTCTCTTCATGGTTCCTAACATAACATACAGTAAGACAGCTATGGAGAGGAGCACTGAGTGGGGGGGGGGGGTCTGAGCCAAATGACATGCAGCTAGGTCATTCTGGGTCAAAATCCAGGAAAACAGTTGGTGCACCCCCTTAGATTTTGCTCAAAGTTTATGCTACCCTTAATGTCCTTTCACACTTTTTTCCAAATCTAGGGCATGCCGTACAAACTTGTAATGGTTCAGTCATATTGACTGAACTGTTTGTCTTTTAAACTTTGGGCTGCCTATGAATTAATGTCCTAATACTGCTTCCCAGATAATGTGATTTTCAGGGTGTAAAAGTGAAGTAATTTCAAGGGCTAAAAATATGAAGACATAGGATTTGAACAGAAATATTTATAGGCCTTGGTTCTGGGACACATTTTTGATATAGACAAGGTTTGAACAAAATCTGAGACAACAACCTGTAATTCCATTTTAACCCAGAAGACTGACAGTGAACAGGCACCTGCCTGATAAATAGCCTATATTAATAATAAAAAATAAAAAAAAGAACTTCATTGCCAAGGCATACATTTATTAAAGGTCCAATATGTAATATTTGTACTGTAATAGATCCAAAAATGACACCAATGCCTCATCAGATATTAAGGAAACATGTTAAACTGAAATACTATCTTTTCTGACAACAATGCTAATTTCAGTATTTTTTCTTTTTGAAATTTACATTCCGTGACGGAATTTATGTTTATGTTTTGATCTGTGTGTTGTTATCAACGGCCCAGTTTGACAGCCAGGCCGGGTTGCCAGATATACCTGTAAAAACGTAAACCCAGCACGCTACAGCTGTAACGTTAGTACAGCCATGAAAGCAGCAAACAAACAAACAAACAGGATCAATGGAGATAGATTCTACCTGACCTAAAAAAAAAGAAAACAGCATGTTTCTAACAGTTGCATGACCAGAGACCTAACAACCCCCTGGTAAATAATGGAGATGTATTTGAAAGATGGAGACAGCTTAGAGCCCAAAAGGACACAGAGTTGGCTTATTTTCTCCTGAACCGGTAAGCATTAGCTTCAGGCTAATTTATCACAGCTACTAGGGACGGGCATTTTTTGTCATTTCAACATTTGTGTTCTCACATTGAATTATATAGCTAGAGTACCCGAGTTGGTTACTCGCAAAAACAATTGAGACACAGCCAGTAAAGTGATCCCGACTGGTCCTGGCTAACGCCATGCGCTAACCCTGCTACCTGTTAACGTTACCGGAGAACCAGGCAAGCAGCCCACGGCTGTTTACAGCGGTGTAGCCCTGCGGCTGGAGCCGACAACGGTGAGTTATTTTAAGCCACAAGAGGGGGCTGTAAATCGGAAAGAGAGGACTGTGAGTTTGCAGTGTGTTAGCGCGATTTTGCCATAATTCTAAGCCAATGAAGTGTGTTCCGACGGTAAGGTAGTGGTATTTTTAGCGTTTCGTATTGTAATTCTAAGCCGAGGAAGTGTGCCTGACTGGCGTGTGGAGAGGAACAGTGAGGTTGTTGTGTTTTTAAGCGGTTCATACTGTAATTTTAAGCCGAAAAAGTGTGTGTCTGTCAGTTGGTTACAGAGCTCCGCGCGGAGCACGGGCTTTATGACTGTCAATATAGCCAGCATCTACCGTTAGCTACTCCGCTGTGCTGTGGAGTAATGTCTGGCTATGTGAGAAAAGTGTCTAGCAACGTTGTTGTGAATGCTGCGGTCTCAGCCTGGCAACCCCCGTGAACTTCGAGTCTGGGCAGGAGGGGGCGGGGGAAACGACTCTCCAGTATTTTGAATTGGTAGTGCAGTAACTATTTTAACCGCTAGCTGCCAGTATTACACACAATATTACATATTGCACCTTTAACTTAATTTGCGGGTAGTAACGTTACAGTTATTGTGATGTAACTTTGGCTATGTTCACTGCATATTCCACAAATGAACGTGCCATTACGGACATGCAATACTTACATTACATTACCACACCAAGTACTCTCAGTCATTTAGCCTGCGAATTCTTAGCTAGAAGTTACTAGCGTAAACAAATCGGCACTAACTGCCGCTAACGTGTACAGTAGGCTACAGTTGGCTTACTTCATGTGACTCGAAAGCGCAGACTTGCCCATTGTGAAAAGCTGCACATCTTTTTTGCAGACTTTACAAGAGGCAACTCGTAGGGTTTGTCCCCGCTTAATCCGTAATAATTTTTCATCTTCCAGCCAACGTTCATTGAAACGACAACCTGTCGGCAGTGTTATTACGAATCCCACTATGGCCACACCAAGACCCGCCCTTCAATACCATTTATTGGCCAGGTGTCCATGATGCTTACGCAAGGTAGCGTAACCGTGACGAATCCTAACCTTAACCACTCGAAGTGAAATGCCTAACCCCAACCAATTCAGCTGCTTCCTAGGGCGGGTCTTGGCGTGGATGCAGATTGCAGTCACACATGCACAAGCAAACAGGTTTAATTTTAGGCTCTCCAACATTTTATTTCTCCATTTAATAAACAAACTATTCAGTAAGTTAGGTATTTGTTGTGAAAGAAATAAAGTTAAAATTTCAAGCATTTTATCCAAAATTCAAGCACTTTTCAAACCTTGAAAACACAACATCAAAATTCAAGCATTTTCAAGGATTTCAAGCACCCGTACGAACCCTGGGGATACCACCTCCCTGAATGCAGCACTGTCCCCATCTGACAGCATCTGAATATATATCTCAGCTGGTGGCGACTCATGGACCTAGCCCACATCCTGTTCGCTGCCTCCTGCTCCATAGCCTTGCTTGAGCCCCTATAATTTTGTGCACAGTCATGTGTTTCTCTCCAGCTGTTAATTTCCTTCATGCCTGGCAGCTTAATCTCATAATAAACTTGAGCAATAAACCGCTACAGAACCCATGATTCTGTGGATCTATATTAATTTTTAGTCCTGACATACAAGTTAAATCACCAATCCGCTCATTCAATCGCATAACATGAACAAGCAGCCACTGTTGTGTAGCGTGCACTTCACCTTTATTTATAGATTGGCTTATATCTAAACCAACCCCGCCCCCCGGTTTCCCATCGACAGCTTACATTCAGATGCGCTTCCCGAGGGCATTTTACCAGGTAACACATCACTAATTTTCCTTTTCCCCTTGAAGTGACAACTGCTGTATTCTTTTCGATGACTGACATGAAGTCATTTTCATTCATTCACTCAAAAAGGTCCCGCGGAAAGCTAAACTAAACCTGGAAGCGTCAAAGCATACCACGTGACGATTCTGAACGAATCACGCAGAAATTGGCATCAGCCAATGAGATTGCACATTTAGAGTTAAATCCCCCCTTTTACTTTCACGATTGGTTGCTGATAAAAAGGAAATAACCATATTTGGATCCAACAGCATTGTACAGGAGAGAGAGAGCTTTCTAACGGTGTATGTGATGACGGTGCAGAAAGCGATCATGGAGCAGTGGGATGATTTAGAACGTCAACTTTTGTTGAATTTATGAGAAATCTACAGACACAAACAGTCAAAGTGTAGTAAAATAAAGACCTAAATGTGTAT